>NC_053024.1:486154647-486442027 GCF_003073215.2 Triticum urartu
TTAAGCCCATCTAACCCATCCCAAACAGATGTCTAAATCCCAAAATATTTTTGGGAGCTCCCAAAACACACCCTTCCCGAGGCTGATGCCGAGGAGGAGGCTCTAAACGCCACCATTGGTGCCTCTGTAGCCGAGGCTGGTGCCAGGTCCATTGGAGAGAGGTTGAGGAGGCCCATCGGTGACCACATGTGTACTATTTATAATCAGTTTGATCAGTGAAATATATTTCCTCCATTTCAAAATACTTAAGGTTCTAGGTTTATCTTAACTCAAACATCTTTAAGTTTGATCAAGTCTATTGAAAAATACAGCAACATCTACAACATCAAATTAGTTCCATTAGATACATCACAAAATAAATTTTCCTACTATATATTTATATGATCTTCAGCGCAAGGAAGACTATGTGAGCATGGTGTTAGAGTCAAATCCATTGAATATCCAATTCAGGCGAGCTCTCGTAGGGGATAAATGGACTGCGTGGGTGCATTTAGTTAGACGGTTGATACATATTAACCTTGTGGGTTTTGCACGGTCAAATCTATGTATATGGATTTAATCGACTCTGGACTAGTTATTTTGGAGGATTACTTCAAAAATAATTGCAGGCTCTCTTACACCTGACGAAACAAGTTGGCCCGAGAGAGCATGCCAAATACACCTAGACGGCAACTTCTTACAAAGAAAAAGCTTGAGATTCAAAGAACTTACGGGTTTTATCACAATTATCATCGGAGTGTACTCGGCCGTCAGGGCACAAGCAGCCTATGAAGTCCCCAGTCCGGCTGTGACCGCACCGTCCCTTGGAATTGGATCCCTCGCACTGGATACATGCCGGGGGTTTCCCGCTCTCGTTCCATCCCAGCTGGAATTCCTGACGAAGAACACTGGCATATCCACTGTTTGCCCATCCAGGGTGAGTAACGTTGATCTCGCCGTATTTGTGCACAGGCAATTGTATGACTTGGCTGCACGCTTGCACCCAGTTGCCGGCGGGCACTGCATCATCAGGAAGCACGAACGATAGTCCAGGACCAGGACCAGCGAAGCTTTCGCAGCTGATCGGGCGGATGTAACTCGGTTGGTGGAAGGTAGAGTTGAAGATGCAGCCGATGAAGAGGATAAGGTAATCGACCGTGCTGTCAGGAAAGTACAGCAACGATCCCTCTTGCAAAGTGATGTTGCGATCGATTCTTGGTCTCGGGCAGGGGTTGCGGTCGTCGTCGACGTTCGGGTCGGCTAGAGACACGGTCGCGAGCGCACCGTCCATGCTCTTCACCGTGTAGTTGGCGATGTCGCTGAGCTGCAGGATGTGCTTGTCGTCGTCGCAGAGGATCCCTAGGCCAGGGTAGCCGCAGTAGGAGTTGCTGTTGCCCTTGATATCTTTTGTCTCTCCAGAGAGATAGAACGGGTAGCTGATGTTCACGCTTCCGCAGGTGTAAGTCTGATTCAGGCACATTGTCGTGGAATTGTCACGGCAGATGTCATTTTGCAAGGACTTAGTCGTGGAGCCATCGCAACTAGGAAGCTTAAAGGGGTTAATCGGGACAAAGACATGCAAGGTTTATACTAATTCAGCCGCTTACAATAAAGGAAGTTCTACGTTTAGTTGGGTTGAAATTGCTTGAGGTTTTGATGACCAGGGAGCGAGATACGCTATGCTTGGCTCTTGATCAGTTGTTTCTCGTCCTAAACCGCTGGCGGGTCGTCCCCTTATATACACGGGTTGACGCTCTGCGGCCTACAGAGTCCCGGCCGGCTCATAAACAGTGTCCGACTCGACGACTAGTTACTTCTACATTACAGTACAAGTTATACCATCATGGCGGTTTATCTTTACGGGTCTCAAAGTCGCCTGTGGGCCTTTAAGCCTTTTAGTGAACCGCCATCTTCATGCCTTGGTCTTGGGCTTCTGATGAACCTCTATTTGCGTAACCCGGCCTCTCCTGAATGGCTTACACAAATAGTCATATCCCCAACATTAGGCTCCAGATTGATTTGAACCGGTTCATGTCAATCTTTGAACACCTTATGAACGGGCCTTTAGTCTTCTGTCTTGCGTGAAAATTGTAAGCCGCCGTGACGTCATCCTCTGGCTCCGGGTTAAATCATCGTGACGTCATCTTCAATAAAACTTATATTTTAATTTATCATATCTTCAACGGATCTTTGCCTTTACTGACCCTCCCGAAAATCGAGGCGCCGGGGCCGCTGGATAATGATGTCTTGGTCTCCTCGTTTCTCGCGCCGTCTCAGTCGGTCCTCCTTATAAATAGGCGCGACCTAGGTCTTTTTCATTTCCTCCGGTCGTCTTCTTCCTCGCACTCCCTCTTCTGCCGCTCGAGCTTCGCCGCCGCCACCGTCGGAAACCTCGTCTTCACCGACTCAGGCCGCTGCATCACCCTGTTTTTTGACCAGAGAACAACGGCAACCCTCCGCAGTTCTTCCACATCGGTGAGTTCTCTTTCCCCCCTTTCTCAGATCTGCATTAGTATTGTCTTGAGTTCGTCGACGTTCATCGTCGCCCGACGCAACCTCCATTAGTTCTTACCTCTAATACCTTGTTCAGATCGTAAAAACCACATAAAACTGCTGCGAAGGATGTTGTGTGCTTATTCTGTATGAAAATAGATCTCATTTCCTTGTTTTGGAAGCCCTCTTTGAGTATATGAACTTCCCTGTACTGTTTTAGGTCTAGAAATTTTTCCTTTCCAGAGCATCGTTTGATCCAAAATAATAATTGCAATTTGTGAAACATGTTTGCTCCACACTTAGCGAAAAACTGTGTCTGTTGACTCTGTTTTAGCCATAGTAATCCGTGTAACCGGTTTAAGATAATACCGGCTATCAGCACCGCTTGCCTCTGGCAACTTAAGAAAACCTTAATCATCTTTAATACCTGCAGCTGTTAAACATTATCACATAGTTTCCTGTATGTCATTAGGCCCCTTCTTAAGCCGCCATCTTAAATAACCCAATAATGTTTATTCTCCGGGTTATAGTAAACCGGAAAATTTCCTTTATCTTGTTGTAGGCTTCAATTTACCCAATGGCACCCAAAGCTGTTAAACCTCCGGTTACCTGCAACTGGGTCCCATCCATTGTTATAGAGAGCAAACTGTCCGAGTTTGTAAAATCTGGCCATCTGCCCAAGAAGGATGTCATGTCTTATCATGCTCCTGACCCGTCTGAAGAGAAACCTCAACCCAAGGAAGGGGAGGTGATCATTTTTACCGATCACATGAGCTGGGGATTTGCTCCTCCCGGTTCAAAATTCTTTAGAGACGTTTTGCACTTCTTTGACTTAAGACCTCAAGACATCGGGCCCAATTCCATGTCAAATATCTGCAACTTCCAAGTTTTTTGTGAGGTCTACCTTGGAGAAGAACCCAGCCTACTTTTGTTCAGGGAATTGTTCTATTTGAACCGCCAGAATGAGCGGGCCAACGGGCCCAGTCTGGAGCTTGGTGGCATATCGATTCAAAGGCGGAGAGACTGCCTGTTCCCTTATGCTGAATTGCCGAGTCATCCAAAGGACTGGAACCAGACATGGTTCTACTACCAAGATACTTCTCCGGCTGGTGAAAACCCGCTGCCCGGCTTCCGTGCATTGCGCCTTGAACCTACTCACCCGCTGCCGGATAAGTTGACTGCTATTGAACGTTTGCCACTCACCCCCAAGATCAAGAAGATTAAAGCTCTTTTAGGGAACGGCTTAGATGGCATTGACCTGGTCCGAGTCTGGGTTGCTTGGAGAATAATTCCGTTAAGCCGCCGCCCCGGCTTAATGTGTAATTATTCAGGCGAGAAAAATGACCCTCAACGTCATAGTCCTGACGACTTACCAGATGACGTAGTGGAAGCTACAACTCAGTCTTTGTTGAAAGAGGGCACAGTGAATAGTAACGCTTTTGGCTTACTACCTTTTTGCAAGAAGAGCCCGGCCCACTGCAGTAAGTTTCCAGCCGTCGGGTTATTTTTTATCATGTTATACTGTATTCTTACGCATAACCCTTTATAACTTTTTACAGGCAAATGATAACTTCTGGAAAATCCATATGATCATGAGGCGGCCAAGAAAGCCAGGAGGCCAAGAGAGCCGAAAGGAAAACCGCCAAGCCCACCACTTCAAGGAAAAGGAAGCCAAGCGCTTCTGAGTTGTTTCAGCTTGATGATTCTGATGATAATGAGGAAGAGGTAACTTTTTAATTTCCCTTTCTCCTTTATCACTACCTTACTGATATTAACTTTCTTTCAGGAAGACACGGGCAACAGCCAACCCGTCGAGGAAGAGGTAACTATAATCTCCTCCGACTCCGAGCTTCGGCCGCGTCAGAAAATTCGAAGAGTAACCCGGAAAGTAAGATTTTCACACCCTTTGGCTTACCAAGATCCTGACTTTCTTTTGAAGCAACAGCAATTTGAAAACCGGAGGTAGACCCGGACCAGGAAGGATGCAGAGCTATCCTCCGGCTTGCCTGACACAACCCGGAAGCGTCGGACTGAGGTTATCTCCAACTTATACCCTTTTTTACCTTTGGCGGGTCTAATCCGTCAACCTCTCAATTCCTCTGACTCCAATTACCAGGATACCTCTCCTTCATCCGGCGAGTCCATGCAATCAAACATGCCAGCTTTTAAGACTGCCCCTGGGTAATATCAATTTATTCACCTTATGTTTTTCTTTCTTCATGTTTCTTTACTTATTTCTCTGCTTTGCCCATAGCATGTAGGTTAAGCCCAGGAAGAAAAACAAAAAGGATAAACTGGCCCAAACCCCTGCGGTGACTGAACCGGAACAGGGTATAGCTGCTCCCGACTCTTCCACACATCAACCGCCGCCTGAGCCGGCTCAAGACATTGCAGCACCAACTTCTGACCCGCCTGCTGAAGATATTCTTGATGGTTCTGTTAACCCAGAGACACCTAGCCCAGTCAAAACGGCTGACCCAGAAGTGGAATTTCTCAAGGCTCAATTCGTTGAGCCGGCCAGGCCCACTGTCCTTGCCAAATGCTCGGCTAAAGAGGAGTTGCTAGAACGCCGTAAGGCCAAGATGGATATCACCGACTATACTCATTTGAGTATTGGAGAGATCGTCTTGGGCTATATCAACCAGGTGCAAAGCAGCCGTGACCTGGAAATTGACATGGTGAAGCAAATACAGCAAAAATCTGAGGTATGACTTATGCTTCCTTACTTTCAATCATACTTACTATACCAGCCCCCAAGTCTATTGCTTATGAATAAATATGCTGTAGACTTAGAAAAATTGTTAGAGCTGCTTGCCCGGCTTAAAGAAAAATATTTAAACCGGATGCATCCTCAATACCTTTAACTTGTGATACACATTAGCACCCAAGTGCCAAGTATCTTTGCTTGCAAAGTATTTGGGACTTAATATCTAGGACCGGCTTAATAATTTAGAAAGCTTCGGTATACATTAGCCCCCAAGTGTCAAGTATCTTTGCTTGCAAAGTGCTTGGGACTTAATATTATTTACCGTAATCTTGATGACTATCCGGTGCAATGCAGGCCACCATAAGTCAATTTGAATCAGAGATTGCTGACCTGAAGAACCGCCTGGCAGCCCAGGAGATTGAAATTCAAAAGGCTAACTCCAAATTTGAATTCAGCGTCTCTGAACAAGAGAAGCTGAAGAAAAATTTTGAGTCGGAGAAGAAAATTTGGACTGACGAAAAGGCCGGACTGGTGACCTGGGCCGAGACAGTAGAGGCGTCGCTGGCAAATGCAACAGCCGAACTGACCGGCTTACAGCGCCAGATATCTCGGATGGTCTCAGCGATCTTTGGTAAGTTATCTTAAGCAAGCATTAAATATTGTAAATATTCTTTCAATTGTTACCTGAGGTTTACTTTATACTTACCAATACAGGCCCCAGGAGCACAAACCTCAAGCAGAATATGCTGATCAAATTGAAGGCGGTGTATACTCTAGTAGAGCAACTGTACATCGGGTCACAACGTGTCTTGGCCGTCGTAGCCTTATCAAATGATGTTGCCCACCTCTTGCAAGATGTGTTACAACGGCTTGCTGTACTTCCTCAGCGGATTCAAGAGTTGAGACGGGCCCAAGCAAGAGCCGGAGCAATAGCCGCTTTGAGTCAGGCCAAAGCCTGGTTACCAGAGCTAGACCCGGCCGACATCGCTCTTGGGTATCCAAGTTTAAAGGAGGATGGCACTCCATTTGATGAAAAGGATTTCACCACCTGCGTGAGGGATATACGCCCTGTGGCCACTCAAATTGGAAACGACACTGACCTCACCAAGTGTCAGCCGGGTTATGACAAGGAGAATCGGAGAATCCCCACGCCGCATTATGACGATGTCAACTTGATCCCTCCAATCCGTAAGCACACCTTTGCCCCTGAAGTCGACCCAACCGGTTTAATAGATGATGAAGCTGAGTTTGAGGCCTTGAGTGGCATTGACTGGGCCTCATCATCCTTCCAGGACAAAGCAGCCGGCGGAGAGGCGAAGAAGGATAACCCGGAGGCTTCAAGTCAACCCCAAGAATAGATTGCCAGGCGCCACCTGCTTATGTCGTTGTAGAAAAACAATGCCGCATCATTCAGACTCGGGGAGTCTTGTAACAAAGTAGAAAATACTTTGAGTTTTGCTATGCCTTTGCGCATGCTTATGGCCCTTAATACCTGCATAAGCCGCCGTCACTATGCACTTTGTAGTTTATATGAATCTGTTATGTCCTTTGCAGAAATGTCTTGCATTGCCCTGTGATGCTTACGGCTGCTTTTCCGGCTTATATAAGCCAACCCCTGAGGGTAAGTTTAACTCCTGAAAATTGGCACATAAAAGTTCACCTGGTACTTAACAACCTGATGTAACCAATATTAATCCTGGAGGATTGCAATGTATTCCATTGTATTTTCAAGAGGGTCGCAAGATATCCAATGTTGATACTTGTAAAATATGATGAACAAAATTCAAGGGTTTCTGATTCGAATATGATCAGTGAACCGTTCCAAAGGGGTTGAGCTAAGATTCGGATACGATCTGTTAGCCCCCAGTGGCTGTGGCGATGCCGATCAAGTGGGTATCGACAGCTATGTTCTCTTTGGTTCGAATACGACCTTGTTTGAACAGGAAGCCCCCAAGTGACCATAATAGTTGTTTAATGACGCTGATTCGAATACGATCCACATCAGACCCAAAGGGGTTAAGCTATGATTCAAATATGATTAAGAAGCCCCCAAGTGGGTTTGGCAGTATGCCGATCAAGTGGGTATCGACAGCTATGTTCTCTTTGGTTCGAATACGACCTAAGTTTGAACAGGAAGCCCCCAAGTGATCACGGCTAGATTCAGATATGATCATAAGCCGGACCAAAGGAAAGCCGGATTCAAATATGATCCGCTTCTCCTTGGTTATCTACACCACCTGACAAAGAAAACACATAAACCTTTTTTGGGAGTGGAAAAAAGGACAGAGGTCCTGCTTTATTGCTTTATGTAATATACATAGTATAAGTATATACACATTAGAGCCGATGGCTCAGGTATAATAAGGTCGAAGATGAGCGATATTCCACGGCCGACGGGTCTCCTCCTTCGACTTACATGAGTCTTTGTGCTCCCGAACATCGATAAGGCAGTATGATCCGTTGTTCAGATTCTTGCTGACCACAAAGGGTCCTTCCCAAGGAGGGGATAGCTTGTACATGTCAGATTGATCCTGGATGAGTCGGAGCACTAAGTCGCCTTCTTGAAAGGTTCTGGACCTAACCCGGCGGCTGTGGTAGCGGCGCAGGTCTTGTTGGTAAATCGTCGAGCGGGCTATTGCCAAGTCTCGCTCTTCATCCAACAGGTCAAGTGCGTCTTGCCGAGCTTTTTCGTTGTCTTCCTCAACATAAGCCGCCACACGGGGTGAGTCATAACGGATGTCACTTAGCAGGACCGCCTCTGCTCCATACACCATAAAGAAAGGCGTGTAACCCGTAGATCTGTTAGGTGTAGTATTGATGCTCCAAAGTACAGAAGGTAACTCGTCCACCCAACAACCCGGCGTCCGCTGCAAGGGGGCCAAGAGTCGGGGCTTGATACCCCTCAAGATTTCTTGATTAGCTCGTTCTGCTTGACCATTGAATTGAGGGTGAGCCACAGCTGAAACGTCAAGCCGGATATGCTCTCATTGACAGAACTCTTGCATAGCTCCTTTGGAGAGGTTAGTGCCATTATCAGTTATGATGCTGTGTGGAAAACCAAAGCGAAAAATCACCTTTTTCATAAACTGGACCGCTGTGGCTGCATCACACTTACTGACTGGCTCCGCCTCCACCCACTTTGTGAACTTGTCAACCGCCACCAAGAGATGTGTCTTTTTATCCTTAGACCTTTTGAAAGGCCCGACCATATCAAGCCCCCAGACTGCAAACAGCCAAGTAATTGGAATCATCCTCAATTCTTGAGCCGGCACATGGGCTCGTCGTGAGAATTTCTGACATCCGTCACATTTACTGACCAGGTCTTCTGCATCAGCATGAGCCGTCAGCCAATAAAACCCATGACGGAAAGCTTTGGCCACAAGAGATTTTGAGCCGGCGTGATGACCACAATCGCCTTCATGAATCTCACGAAGGATCTCCTGACCCTCTGTAGGTGACACGCAACATTGAAACGCTTCAGTGACACTGCAATGATGTAACTCGCCATTGACAATTGTCATGGACTTGGACCGCCGGGCGATTTGTCTTGCCAAGGTCTCATCTTTAGGCAACTCTCCCCGGGTCATGTAAGCCAAATAAGGCACTGTCCCATCCGGGATAACGTGGAGAGCCGCCACCAGCTGTGCCTCCGGGTCTGGTATTGCCAGATCTTCCTCTGTAGGTAACTTAACAGAAGGATTATTCAAAACATCAAGAAAAGTGTTAGGCAGCACCGGCTTACGCTGAGATCCCAGCCGGCTTAAGGCATCAGCCGCCTCATTCTTCCTTCGATCAATGTGTTCCACCACATAACCCTTGAAATGTCCAGCCACAGCATTGACTTCACGACGGTAAGCCGCCATAAGGGGATCTTTAGAGTCCCACTTGCCTGACACCTGTTGAGCCACAAGGTCTGAGTCTCCCAAGCATCTTACCCGGCTCAAGTTCATCTCTTTGGCCATCCGGAGACCATGGAGTAGGGCCTCGTACTCAGCTACATTGTTAGTACAAGGAAACATAAGCCGGAGCACATAACAAAATTTGTCACCTCGAGGGGAAGTTAACACGACTCCAGTCCCCGAGCCTTCCAACTGTCTGGACCCATCAAAGTGAATAGTCCAATAAGTGTTATCGGGCTTCTCCTCAGGTGCCTACAGCTCTGTCCAGTCGTTGATGAAATCCACCAAAGCTTGAGACTTAATGGCAGTGCGTGGTACGTACTTCAGACCATGAGACCCGAGCTCGATGGCCCACTTGGCGACTCGTCCTGTAGCCTCTCTGTTCTGAATAATGTCTCCCAAGGGGGCAGAACTTACCACAGTGATAGGGTGACCTTGGAAGTATTGCTTCAGCTTCCGGCTTGCCATGAACACCCCGTAAACAAGTTTCTGCCAATGAGGATATCTTTGTTTTGACTCGATGAGTACCTCACTGACATAATAAACCGGCCGTTGAACCGGATGTTCCTTACCAGCCTCCTTGCGCTCTACCACAATTGCCACACTGACGGCTCGTGAATTAGCAGCCACATATAACAGCAAAGGCTCTTTGTCAATGGGAGCTGCAAGAACTGGCGGCTCAGATAACTGCCTCTTCAAATCCTCAAAAGCAGCATTACTCCAGACAAAGGTGTCTGCCTTCTTCATCAGTTGGTACAGCGGTAGGGCCTTCTCACCTAACCGGCTTATGAACCGGCTTAAAGCGGCAACACGACCCGCCAGTCGCTGAACATCATTGATACATGACGGTTTAGCCAAAGAAGTGATTGCCTTAATCTTCTCCGGATTAGTCTCGATACCCCTGTTTGAGACCAAGAATCCCAAAAGCTTACCTGTAGGCACACCAAATACACACTTCTCCGGGTTAAGCATCATTTTGTAAACCCGGAGATTGTCAAAGGTTTCTCTGAGATCAGATATCAAGGTTTCCGCCTCTCTGGATTTCACCACTATGTCATCCACATAAGCATGAACATTGCGCCCAATCTGATTGTGGAGACAATTCTGTACACACCGTTGATAAGTCGCCTGGGCACTCTTGAGCCCAAAAGGCATAGACACATAGCAGAAGGCTCCAAACGGAGTGATGAAAGCCGTCTTCTCCTGGTCCTTAACTGCCATCTTGATCTGATGATAACCAGAGTAAGCATCCAAAAAGCTCAAACGCGCACAACCCGCCGTAGCATCAATGATTTGATCAATACGGGGGAGAGCGAAAGGATCAGCCGAACAAGCCTTATTTAAGTCCGTGTAATCCACACACATCCGCCAGGTGCCGTTTTTCTTGAGCACGAGCACCGGGTTAGCCAACCACTCCGGGTGAAACACTTCGACAATGAACCCAGCCGCCAAGAGCCGGGCGACCTCTTCTCCTATAGCTTTTCGTCGTTCCTCATTGAATCGCCGCAGAAACTGCCTGACCGGCTTATACTTCGGATCAATATTAAGAGTGTGCTCAGCGAGTCCTCTCCATACACCCGGCATGTCAGAAGGCTTCCATGCAAAGATGTCCC
Source organism: Triticum urartu (assembly GCF_003073215.2). NCBI lineage: Eukaryota > Viridiplantae > Streptophyta > Magnoliopsida > Poales > Poaceae > Triticum > Triticum urartu. The sequence goes on from NC_053024.1 coordinate 486,165,339, forward strand.
GGTTCTCACGGATGAACTTGATGAGCGCGCTTTCCTATTTAGGATCCAAGTTGGCACTGATGCTGAATTGCTTAGACGAATCGTTCGGAGTAAAATCAACAAGCTTAGTCTCTGCAGCCGATTTAAACTTCATGGCCGGGTCATGCTCCGTAGTCGGCTTCTTGAGGGAGGTCATATCCGCCGGGTCAACATTATCTTGATAAAATTTGAGCTCCTCTGCTGCACAGACAGACTCGGCATAAGCTGCATCGCCTTCTTCGCATTCCAGGGCCACCTTTCGGCTTCCATGCACAGTGATGGTACCCTTGTAACCTGGCATCTTGAGCTGTAAATAAACATAACACGGCCGCGCCATGAACTTGGCATAAGTCGGCCGCCCGAACAAAGCGTGATATGGACTCTTGATTTTTACCACTTCAAAAGTTAACTTTTCCGCCCTAGAATCATGCTCGTCTCCAAAGGCCACCTCTAATTCAATCTTACCCACAGGATACGCCGACTTACCAGGCACCACTCCATGGAAGACGGTGTTGGAAGTCTTTAAACTCTTGTCAGTTAAGCCCATGCGCCGAAAGGTCTCGTAATAGAGGATGTTGATGTTGCTCCCTCCATCCATTAGCACCTTAGTAAATTTATAACCACCAACCTGCGGTGCCACCATCAGGGCCAGTTGACCCGGATTATCAACCCAGGGAGGGTGATCCTCCCTGCTCCAGACAATAGGCTATTCCGACCACCTCAAGTAACGAGGGACTGCCGGCTCAACAGAATTCACAGCCCTCTTATGAACTTTCTGATCACGTTTACACAAACTTGTGGTAAACACGTGATACTGCCCACTGTTTAGCTGTTTTGGATGACTCTGATAACCTGACTGCTGCTGCTGCTGACCTCCTTGACCAGACTGCTGTTGATTATAACCACCCTGGCTTCCTTGAAAACCGGATCCTGAACCGCCGCCCGGGCCATGAAAGCCGCCAGCTCCTGAGCCACCGCCTGGGCCTTGATTGCCATCAAACGTATTATAATTCTTGAAAGCCTTCATGATTGCGCAATCCTTCCATAAATAAGTCGCTGGTCGTTCCCGGGTGCCGTGTTTTGGGCAGGGCTCATTGAGTAGTTGCTCCAGAGACGGACCTGACCCACCAAACCGAGGGGGTGGCTTTCCTTTGCGCTTCTGATTGTTACCCTGTGCATCGGCCACAAATTCTGGGTTACCGTCCACCTTACTCTTATTGCCTCCTTGACTCGCCGGGTTATGCTGCTGACCCTTTCCATTACCGTTCTTCTTTCCCTTCCCTGTCTTTTCCTCATCAGACGCGGGATCCTTGGTACTATCAGAATCGGCGTACTTGACTAAAGCCGCCATCAGCGTCCCATATCGTTGCAATCACGCTTAAGGCACCCCAGTTTCTGTCTCAGAGGCTCAAAGCGGCAATTCTTCTCCAGCATGAGAACTGCTGAGCCGGCATCCATCTTGTCAGACAAATGTATTATGTCTTTGACCCGGCGCACCCAATGAGTCGTAGATTCACCTTCCTCCTGCTTACAATTTGTCAGGTCCACAATCGACATAGACTGCTTACAAGTGTCCTTGAAGTTCTGGATGAAACGGGCCTTTAGCTCCGCCCATGACCTAATGGAATTGGGTGGCAAACCCTTTAACCAAGAACGGGCCGTTCCGTCCAACATCATGGTGAAGTATTTAGCCATCGCTTCATCACTAACCTCCAGCAGCTCCATGGCCATCTCGTAACCTTCAATCCACGCCCCAGGCTGTAAATCGGCCGTATAATTCGGCACCTTTCGAGGTCCCTTGAAATCCTTGGGCAGACGTACATTACGTAGAGCCGGTACCAGACAAGGAACTCCTCCGGTTCTAGTAGCAACACCCGCCTCAACGGAAGTCGTCGGGTAAGCCGGTGAGTCCTGTTGGGCTGCTAGCTGAGCCGCCCGCTCGTCCTCCTGACGTATCCGATCCTGAACCGGGTTATACCCGCCGGGCTGGTTCCGGCGCTGAGCGCTACTTGACAAGGCCTCTGACTCCATGTGTCTACTATAATCTGGGCTCCGGTTTTGACGAGGCGAAGCTAACCAGGGCGGAGGAGTTGAGTGAATCCTGTCCCGGCTGTAGGAGTAGGCCTCTTGCTGAGCCAGGGCTGTTTGGACAAGTTCCCTGATCCTTCGGGTTTCCAACGATGTCGGATCATCACCATCTACTGGGAGAGCCGCCAAACGTGCTGATGCTGCGATTAAGTTCTCCATGGGGTTGGAGAAGTGACCCTGTGGTATTGCTACGTAATGGGGGCGGTGCCATATTGCCGTGAAGAGGCGCCGTCACCGAAGGCTGGACTGGGCCTCCCGCTCCGGATGTCATAAACTGATTTGCACCTGGCGGGTTACTTGGGCCGGCCCCGGGTGTAGCAAAGAGATTCCGAGAATCATAAATCTGAGGTAAACGGGACTGAGTTTTCTGATGTCTCCTCCTCATTACCTCATTAGATGCGTTCAAGCTCAACGTGAGCTGAAAGGCCTCTGCCTAAAGTTGCTGCGCCCGTACGTCCAAAGCCGCCCGCTCTGTGGCTAATCTAGTATCTTCAGCTGCTAAGGTTTCCTTGGCCCGGGCGATCTCATCGCGAACCTGTGCCACCTCTGCCTCATGCTCAGATTGGTTTGCAGGGACAACTGTAGCAGTTAACAAGGCCGTAAGTTTATCCATGAGATCCATCAGCACCTGAGCCGGTGAGCGCACAGGGCCTCCTGCCCCGGCTGCTCCTAACCCGGACGTTATCGCCGCTGAGGCCGTACAATTTTGGCTGGGTTGAGTACCAGCCATGAAGACTCCTGCCCAGTTTGGCGACTCTGAGGGGTCCGGAATAGTGCTGCCATCGGAACAGCCCCCAAGCACACCATCTTGAACTTGATACAACGAATCTGTTGAGCCGGCGGACGAATCACCGTCAGAGAGGACGGCCGGCTCACCATCACCTTCAGATCCTTCAGAAAGTTCACCTCCGTGGATGCAACCCACAAAGGCACGCTTCACGACAGGTTGAGTTCGGGCGGGTTTCGCACGCTGAGCCGTCTCGACGAGGTCGGTGCAGCTGTCCGGCTCAGGGCCTGGCTCACCAATCCCGCCGATGAAGACGTGAATTCCGCCAAATGGGACCCGGTACCCGTACTCAATTAAGCCGGCGTCGGGGCCCCAGCCTTCGTCATTGATGTAGATCTTGCCGCGACGACTCTTGGTTATCCGGCCAACTGCGTATCCCTTGAGCCCTTCGAAGCTGCCCTTCAAGAACTCAAATCCACCGTGCGCTGGCCCCACGGTGGGCGCCAACTGTCGTGGAATTGTCACGGAAAATGTCCTTTTGCAAGGACTTAGTCGTGGAGCCATCGCAACTAGAAAGCTTAAAGGGGTTAATCGGGACAAAGACACGCGAGGTTTATACTAATTCAGCCTCTTACGGTGAAGGAAGGCCTACGTCTAGTTGGGTTGGAATTGCTTGAGGTTTCGATGACCAGGGAGCGAGATATGCTATGCCTGGCTCTCGATCAGTTGTTTCTCGCCCTAAACCGCCGGCGGGTCGTCCCCTTATATACACGGGTTGACGCCCTGCGGCCTACAGAGTCCCAGCCGGCTCATAAACAGTGTCCGACTCGGCGACTAGTTACTTCTACCTTACAGTACAAGTTATACCATCATGGCGGTTTATCTTTACGGGCCTCAGAGTCGCCTGTGGGCCTTTAAGCCTTTTAATGAACCGTCATCTTCATGCATTGGTCTTAAGTTTCTGATGAACCTCTATTTGCGTAATCCGGCCTCTCCTGTATGGCTTACACAAATAGTCATATCCCCAACACACATGAAGGTGTCGTAAGCACCATCATTAGATGAATCGCCATGGGAGGCGGCGACGGCAACCAAGAGGAGAAGCAGCAGCAACTGCTGCTGGTTGCTTAGCAAGAGATGCATGGCTGCTTGGGTAGCTAGCGAAGTCAGCAGTAGTGTTCCATTCTCTGCTTTGATCTTCTAAGTTTAAACTGGTGCTTTGCTGCCTACCCCCATGCCTTTGTTTACGAGTTGCGAGGGCTCTTGGTCCTGGATAGAAGTTTCGGGGAAGGATGGGCATGATCTTGCTGGTCATCGATACGTATCTTGGCGCCAGACTAGTCAGTCGTGTGCCATCTCTATCTCTCGAGCTTGTTCCGTTGAGAGTTGAGACTAGTGTGCGTGTATAATTTGACTGATTTACACCCACATAATAATTTCCTGAGACCGACATTTCCTTCCGTTCCCAATGACAATTGTCTATTTTGGAATTGCTAAGTGCATACATTTAAGCGACACACTTCAACCAACCTTGGAATGCTAAAACTAGATTTGAAAAGAAGTACAGTAAAACAATCGAGAGCAGGATGCAACTGTTGGTTTGATCTGATGGCTTAAGCAGGCCACTTAGATCTATTAGTCTAACAAAAAAAAGATGCAGGGATAACGATAAGTGAAGGGGTCCATGTACATGAGTCTCGATCAGAACTAACGCGTCCTGATCGGGGGCGCCCAAAAACCAACTCAAGTTTTACGTCCCCTGTCGCCAGCGCCATATTAAAAAGGATACGGGAGAGAGCTGGCCACATGCGAGATCACAATTCACGTAAAGGTTTACTCTCCTCCTGATATTCTCTCACCCCATCCGATCAGGGGGAGTGCTGCAGCGACGGGAAGACCTAAGCCTGCCGCCGCCGCTGTCCCTGGGCAGTGCCAGTGGCGCCCTAAAGGAATCAGGACGTCGAGGAGAACCTCTACTTCGACTACATCACCCCTGCATCAAGCCTGCACCAAGCAGGCGATCATGTCCACTGCCGTGACATGTAATAATCCCCTAAACCCTTCTCTGTTCATGTTTTAGGTGATCTAGATGCAATCAGTTCCTGCTAATGGCATCCCATAGATGCATAGTTAATCCAACAATGGTATCAGTCGCCAATTTTGATTGCAATAGGTCCCTATATTATTGATCTGTAGATCAACATCAAGTTTTAAATCAAGTCAGGTTTAGGGTTTTTATGATCAAGATTGAAAGTTTTAGCCCTATGATCATGCTAATGTTTGACGTTCATGCCAATTGCCGTCTGCAAATAATTATGTGATACACTATTTTTGCTTCGGATCATTATTGTTAATGTCAGTTCCTTTTAATTAACCCATGTTAAAGATTAATGCTCATGGTTATGTCACGGTTGATTAGAATCAATTATGTTTAGGTACTGATTCCGGTTTTTCTTTATAAGCAAATTAGAAGGCAGAGGGATCAACAGTAGCAAACCCCCCATGTTGAAGAACCCTAGTTTTTATCCCCAATTCGAAAGTACACTCGTTCTGCAATTAGGGCTGTTTTTAATCCAAAATAAGCACTGATGAACACGAATTGGAGAAGAATGAGGCATAGGCTCACCTAATGCGCCGCGTAGCCGCCTTTCCCTTCGGGGCCCGCACTGCATCCATCATGGTGCGAGGGCGGAGACGCCGCGACGCCGTCGCCTCCCACCGGAGCGACGCGCGGAACGTTTACTAGCCGCCACCGCCACCACTCGAATGGACGAGCTCGTCACCGTCGCCCTCATGTCGCGGTGGCCGGCGTCCCTCCTCCCTTGATGCGCCATGAGCACGGACGTCGGGGCCACGTTCGACGGGGGAGCGCGCGGGATTCATCCTGCTGCACGCTCCTCCGGCGAGCGCAGCCGCCGCGCCGCCATGGCCGGCGCGCCTCGGGCCGCCGTAGAACGCCGTCGCTGCTCTACCAGAGACAGAGAGTGAGAATCGGGGAGGAGGGGAAGAAATGGGTAGGGTTTGACCCAGCCGGCTGTTTTGCTCGTTTGCGGGGCGATCCGAGCCGTCAGCTTGATCCGACGACTGAGACGTCGCGCAGCTCCGAGCTGGGCCATCGGGCGCTAATGGGCTCTACCTGGTTGTGGGTTGCGGCCCAGGTTGTTTTCAGTCTAGCAAAAAGTTTTTTCTTTTAATGTTTTATGCTAATGGACTGGGCCGCTTTTCGGATGACCGTGGGTACTTCGGGCACATATCTTTTGGCTGTTTTCTGTCTTTTCCAGTGCATTTTAAGTTAATACACATTATGCTATTGCACTGTTTTTAGCCAGAAAATATCTGAGATAATAATGAATTAAAACATGCTATTATTCTGGGTAAAATTGAACCAACGAGATATTTTATTCAGGATTTATTCTGTGCTTTGCATGATGAACTTATTTAAGCATCAAATAATGATATTGTTTTTTTATGTTGATGCTTAAATTAAGAATGAAATGACTCTAATTTTAATTCGGACCAACGTTGTTTTATTATTATGAGTCATCACTTATGATATTTTAATTCCATGTTTTTTCTGCCCAACGGTGTTTTGACATGGAGTTGAAATTAAAATTCTTGGCATGGTTGTTCATTTACCAATGTAAATTTACAATCATGCAAGTTTACTTATGATTTTTTTAATGATAATTTCAGCTTTCGCTCCATTCCGGTCCAACACGATCGAACCACTTACGGGGAGTAACTTCCCTTGTTGGAAGTCCCAAGTCGAATTATGTTTAGGTTGTAATGAGTTTGACTATGCCTTGAGGGAAGAAAAACCTATGGCACCTGTGGCAGGTGTTACAGGGTATGCAGAACTAAAGAAAGACTATGATGTTAAGATGGAAAAGTGGAACAAGTCCAACCATATTGCGCTTCTCATCATGAAAGCGACAATATCGCCGGACATTTCTGAAGCACTCCCTAAGAAAGACACTGCTAAAGAATTCCTCACTGAAATGGAGGAGCAATTTAAAGGCTCCGACAAAGTGTATGCTCATGAGCTTTTTGCTAAGCTTCTTCAGAAATACACTATTGACGAAAACGTTAGGCAACACATATTGAGGGTGGTAAATGCTTACACCAAACTTAAGGCTTTGGAGTGTTCTTTAAGTGAAGCCCTTCTTGTCATAATTATTCTTGAGTCTCTTCCAGAAGAGTTTGAACAATTTAAGGTCAACTATAACTCTCTAAAGGAAAAATGGCAACTCTCTGAGATGACCGCAAGGATCGTCCAGGAGGAAGAGAGAATCATGAGGCAGAAGAAAGACCATGTTTTTCATGTTGGCTCTAACAAGAGAAAGCATGACGGGCAAGGTTTTCCCAAGCCTCAGAAAAAGCAAGTCAAGAAAGAAGGCACTAAGCCATTCAACCCTAAGGCATTCAAGGGTAAAGAAGTCGACAGTTCTTCTTCTGCTCCTAGCAGCTCCACTGCTGGAGAAAATGCTTGTAACTTCTGCAAAGAGGATGGACACTATCAAAGGGACTGCCCAGGCTTTCTAAAATGGATGAACAAAAGAGGTATTGATGAAATTACTTTTGTAGATGAATCTCTTTATGTCGATTTTTCTATAAAGTCATGGTGGATTGATTCAGGGGCAACCACTCACGTTGCTAACTCTATGCAGGGATTCGATACGATCCAAACTATAAGAGGAGGAACAAGAAAGCTTAAGGTTGCGAACGGAGTTGAGGCCGATGTTGAAGCTGTGGGATCTCTCACGTTGGAGCTACACACTGGCCACACTCTTAGATTGAATAATGTTATTTATGTGCCTACCTTAAGTAGGAATTTGATTTTAGTTTCTCGTTTAGATGATGATATGTATGAGTGCCATTTTGGCAAGAAAACAATTTGCTTTGATCAAATGTAATAAGAATATAGGCATCGGTGTTAGATGAGGCCAACTATACATGTTATCTCTTAATAATGATTCAGTTATGCATGTGAGTGATGAAATTAATGTTGAGAAGAAATGGAAATGAGTTAGTAATTCTTCGAAATTGTGGCATTGTCGTTTGGGCCACATTTCGAGGGGGCATGGAACGCTTAGTTAAAAATGAAATACTCCTCCCATTAGACTTCTCAGATGCAGACAAATGTGTCGACTGCATTAAAGAAAATTCGCAAAAACAATTAAGAAAGGAGCAGTAAGAGCCACAGGGGTTTTACAATTAATTCACACCGACATATGTGGACCCCTTAATGTTAAGTCTGTAGATGGTTTTGATTCATTCATTACATTCACAGACGACTTTTCCCGCTATGGATATATTTATCCCATACGTGACCGATCGGAAGCTTTGGAGAAATTCAAAGTCTATAAAGCGGAGGTTGAAAATCAACTGAACGCAAAAATCAAAGTTGTATGGTCTGATCGCAGGGGAGAGTATTATGGTAGGCATGCTCCTTATGGGCAAATTCCTGGACCTTTTGCCAAGTTCTTATCTGAAAATGGAATCATTGCTCAATACTCAATGCCTGGTGAACCACAACAAAATGGTGTGGCCGAGCGTCGCAACCGCACCCTTATGGATATGGTGCGAAGCATGCTTAGTCACTCGAGTTTACCAGTAATCCTTTGGATAGAGGCATTAAAGACAGCTGCACACATACTAAATCTTGCTCCAACTAAGTCAGCACCGAACACACCTTACGAGATGTGGGCGGGAAAGAAATCGAGCTTGAATTACTTACGGGTGTGGGGTTGCCCTGCTGAAGCTAAAGTTTTCAATCCACAACTTAAGAAATTGGATCCAAAAATAGTTAGTTGTTTTTTCGTTGGATACCCTCATAGGGGAAAGGGATATCGTTTTTATTGTCCATGTCACACCACAAAATTTGTGGAGACTAGACAAGCAGCATTTTTTGAGGATAATGAGGTCACAAATTTAAGGGAGATCGATCTTGAGGAGAAGCGGGTTTGTGTGCCATCCCCGACTATCCAAGAGATTGTTTTTCCAATACGAAGAAATGTGACATCTGATGATCCTGAATCTCACGGTTCAGTCTCTCAGTCGAATGGTGATCCAGAAACTAATAATGAGAATCCAAACACAAATGAGGATCTCCAAGAAAATAATGAAAATGATGATGTTCCACCACCACCTCCGCCCATGGGTAGACCACGGCGTGAGAGGAAGAAAGCCATATCAGATGATTATATCACCTTTCTAATGGAGGACATGAATGATATGGGAAAGGTGGAGGATCCAACCTCCTATAAGGAAGCCATTAAAAGCGAAAATTCGTCCAAATAGTTGGTTTCCATGGAAGACGAGTTGAAATCCATGAGCTCAAACGACGTATGGGATTTAGTAGAAGTTCCCGATGGAGCTAAGAAAGTAGGCTGCAAGTGGGTCTACAAAACCAAGTATGATTCCAAAGGGAATGTCGAACGGTTCAAGGCAAGGCTAGTGGCAAAAGGGTATACACAGAGAGAAGGAATTGATTATAAGAAAACCTTCTCTCCTGTGTCAACCAAGGATTCTTTCAGAATCATAATGGCTTTAGTAGCTCATTACGACCTAGAACTACACCAAATGGATGTTAAAATGACATTTCTAAATGGTGACTTAAAAGAAAACGTTTACATGGCTCAGCCAGAAGGCTTTGTTGTGGAAGGGAAGGAACATTTAGCATGTCGTCTAAAGAAATCAATTTATGGCTTGAAGCAAGCTTCAAGAGAGTGGTACCTCAAGTTTGATAAAATTATCAAAACTTTTGGTTTCACTAAAAATGTTGTGGACAATTGCATATACGTTAAGTTTAAAGGCAGTAGGTTCACATTTTTAGTCCTATACGTTGATGACATATTGTTGGCATGTAGCGATAAGGATACCCTGCATGAGACCAAGAATTTTCTATCATCCAGTTTTGATATGAAAGATCTTGGTGAAGCCTCGTATGTCTTGGGCATCGAGATTCATCGAGATAGGTCCAGATGAACGTTAGGACTATCTCAAAAAGCATACTTTGAGAGAGTACTGAAAAAATTCAATATGCATAAGTGCTCACCCTCACCTACTCCTATAGTTAAGGGCGATAAGTTTGGGACATTTCAATGTCCGAGGAACCAATATGAAACTGATCAGATGAAGTCGGTTCCTTATGCTTCAGCTGTCAGAAGCATCATGTATGCTCAAGTGTGTACACGCCCAGATTTATGTTTTGTAACCGGGATGCTTGGCAGATACCAATCAAATCCAGGACCGGACCACTGGAAGGCTGCAAAGAAAGTCTTGCGTTATATGCAAGGAACTAAGGATTTCATGCTTACATATAAAAGAACTGATAACCTAGAAATTGTTGGTTATTCAGACTCTGATTTTGCCGGATGTGTGGATAGTAAGAGATCCACGTCAGGTTATATATTCACACTCGCGGGAGGAGCTATATCATGGAAAAGCTTCAAACAAACATTAACTGCTGGATCTACGATGCAAGCAGAATTTGTAGCATGTTATGAGGCCACCGGGCAGGCTGTATGGCTAAAGAATTTTATTTCCGGACTTAAAGTGGTTGACAGCATATCTAAACCAATTTTATTGTACTGCGATAATGAACCAGCAGTTTTCTATACGAGTAACAACAGGTCAAGTAATGCTGCCAGACACATTGACATAAAGTATCGTGTTGTGAAAGATAGAATCCAGGATCAAATAGTTGATGTTAAACACATAAGAACGAAGCATATGCTTGCGGATCCGCTAACAAAAGGCTTACCACCCAGTATTTTTCGTGAGCATGTTGCCGGCATGGGACTACTGGAAGCCTTATGATTCTGGAATAAGAGGACCATTAAAATAAACCACTCCCCAATTACCAAAATGTTTTCCATTTCAAAATAGGCGGGTGTGCTATAAGTGTTGAGGTTCTATGGCGTTTCGAGCTGTTGTAACACCTCACTTTGGTACATCATTCCTATGTAGAATGGGCGAATGAAGTTAAGCCTAACGATCAAGGGGGAGAATGTTGGTTTGATCTGATGGCTTAAATAGGCCAGTTAGATCTATTAGTCTAACAGAAAAAAGGATGAAGGGATAACGGTAAGTGAAGGGGTCCACGAACCAACGTATGTGAGTCTCGATCAGAACTAACGCGCCCTGATCGGGGGCGCCCAAAAACCAACTCAGGTTTTGGGTCCCCTGTCGCCAGCGCCATATTAAAAAGGATACGGGAGAGAGCTGGCCACCTGCGAGATCACAATTCACGTAAGGTTTACTCTCCTCCCGATATTCTCTCACCCCATCCGATCAGGGGGAGTGCTGCAGTGACGGGAAGACCTAAGCCTGCCGCCGCCGCTGTCCCTGGGTAGTGATGGTGCCGCCCTGAAGAAATTAGGACGTCGAGGAGAACCTCTACTTCGACTACATCACCCCTGCATCAAGCCTGCACCAAGCAGGCAATCATGTCCACTGCCATGACATGTAATAATCCCCTAAACCCTTCTCTGTTCATGTTTTAGGTGATCTAGATGCAATCAGTTCCTGCTAATGGCATCCCATAGATGCATAATTAATCCAACAGCAGCCAGATGGTTGGACTAAATGGCAAATGAGCTGTTGATTGTTGGCTTTTACAGGGTTTTTTTCCTTCTGAAAAAGGGGTTCCCCGACGGAAATCACCAAGGGTAAACCAGCCCAGGTTCAAACAGAAAAATTCCGGACGGAAATTGAAACAACCCATTGGCTGACCAGCTGCACCACAGCTTCAAAGGTTCAAGAGCACGACTGCTAGCTGTTGGGTTTGATCTCAGGTTATTGTTAACTGAGATAAAAATATGGGAGACAAAGTCTCCTCCCCTAACGATTGTGCTCTGATCGGAGGCACCCATAACCGACTTTTGGTTTTGGTCCCTGGTCCACCTAGCGCCATATATAAAAGGAGGAAATCGTACCCATCAAGGGTACTCACGCACATGTACAGGCTAAAACCCTAGACTCCTAACAGCCGATCCAAAAAGGGCGCTAGAAGGGATCAGAAGGCCATCTCCATCGCCGGCCACCGCAGGGTCGTGCCGGTGGCTTGCTGCCATCATCTACCTGGCCTTTCTGCCGCTCATCTTCATCCACCGTTTTCTCGTTGCTGGAGATCATGGAATACGCTATGCCTGCATCGAGCAGGCACGAGACCTTACGCAATACCCGTAAGATCTCATGAACTCCTTCTCTGTTAATCTGTTTTAGGTGATCTAATTCTAGGCTTAAGATCCTGTGACGTTCATCCCTAAGGATTTTTTTCTAACAATGGTATCAAAGCACGTTAATGCCTAGATTAGATCCGTAATCAAGTTTAATAGCAATCTGTTTAAGTTGATAATTATGAATACGTCCTAATGTTTTATGTTTAAGATTATTGCCCGCCTTTAAAGTTAATTATCAGGATTAGGGTTAATGGTTTCGGTTAAGATACTAATTGGTATGGGTTAGTGTTAATTCGATAATGATGATGTTTAACCTATTCGGTTAGACTAATTGAGCCATGCTTCCGCATTACGTTAGTGTTTTAAATTAGCACTCTTAGCCCTGGTTAAGCAATTAGAAGGAGGGGAATCAAATGTTTAAAGAAAAAATCCCCAATTTTAATCCCTGGAACCCAAAATTTCCCCAAATCGGAGCCCAAAATGATGAAATTGAAAGAACAGAAAGTTATGGGGCTCACCTAATGACGCCGCGCGGTGCTCTCCTTCGGGGTCCCGACGCTGACAACGCCGCCGTCTCTCGGGACGACGCGCGGGAAGGTTCCAACCCGAGCCGCCGTGGACGTGCGCGTCGGCTTGCCTTTGCACCTTGCATGTTGCCGTCGCCGTCGCCGCGAAATGCTTGCATCGGCAGCCTCCGACGAGATGCCTCCCGGCTCCCGCATCCCTGGCGCTTAAGGACTCCGGGTCTCGCCATGAGCTCGACACGGCTGGCGCCGTTCGGCGGAGGAGCGCGCGACCTTGAGCCAAGGCACGCTGCTCCGACGAACGGGGCTGCCGCACCGCCATGGCCGGAGCACCTCGCGTAGCGGCATCGCTCGCCTCTTCATCGCTGCGCCAAAAGAATCGGGGAAAGGACGGGAGCAAATGGCCCTAGGGTTTGACCATCGGCTGTTTTGTTCCTACTGGGGACTATCCCGACCGTCGATTGGATCGAACGATTGAGATCGGCGCTGGACAGCTACTGGGCCTTCGGGCAGAAAACGAGCCAAATCTGGCCGTGGGCTGGGACCTAGATTGTCTCGGCCCTGGGGAGTTTTTTCTTTTTCTCTAAGAATTATTCTCCTGGGCCGAATGAGTAAAATGTTGTCGTGGGTTTATGAGCTAAAATTGGAGTTCCGTGTATTTCATTTTATTCAGTGCATTTCTAAATTATCCTCAAAATGTTTTGTGTTGTTATAAAATGAAAATAGCCAGAAATTTTTTCTGTAAATCTTCCTTGAGTTTTCTGAGTGGAATGGAATCAACAAGAAATTTTGCTTGGAAAATTCATGTGCCAAAAATCATGTAAAATAATGTTAATAATGATAAAGTTTTCTTAATGAAAGGCCTTGGTTACTTATGGGTCAGATTATGTTCTTTAGGCAATTTTCTATGTTTGGTGCGTTTGATTTATAATTTACTAATATTTTTTATCATGTTTTGCACCAAAGTTTTAATTGCCTGAAGATATGTTAAGATCATGTTTAGATTTTATGGTAGGAAATTTATTTAGATTTTTTTTATGTCGTGGTCATGTTAATATGATTTTATGGGTTTTCTTAATGATGGTCATTTTAATGATGGAATGTTAATGTCATAAAATTGTATTTATTATGAAGAGATTTCCTATGATGATGATTTTGTAGAAATTTTATCTTATTGTGAAATTCATATTAAGGCCAGTCTTATGGCATTTCTTAATGATGTGATCATTTCTACTGGGCTGAAGCCACCTCAAAGAGAATGCGATGGTCGCATGGTTCAGTTTTTCCGCACTGCACTATGCGGCATAATAATGTTGCCGCGATGTGCCTATTGGGCAAAACTAAAGTTTTTTTTGGTGGTGCATTTCATGCCATTTTATTATGATATGCACCGTTGAAAATATGCATAAAGACACAAAATATTATTTATGGAGTCATGATCAATCCCCTAAGATTTTTTTTGCTTAGGGTATCTATTTTCCAAAGTACATGTTGTCATTTGTTTGAAAACTCTCATTTGCCAAATATTGTTAATTTCTGAATCCTTAGGAATATTTATGTCCAAATTTTCTTATTTGGAAAATGGTATGATATCCTGACAATAATATTAATGCTGTTTTCACTCCAAGTGTCAAGATTAACGTTACTCAGTGGAAATGAATTTACATTTATATGTTAATTCTAATGCCATTTTCATTGTATGTCATTGAGAATTTTATTGATAAGTTTAACACTTATGTTTAATATTTATATTATGAATGTCACATTTAGTGTTAAAAGTCATCATTGTGCCTCATAGCACACATGATTATATAATATTGTTGCTTTATGCAAATGTTGGCTATTAATTTAGCCAGTGTTCTTGCTGGTCATTATGTGATTTTATATCTCTCTAATTGAAATGGAACCAACGAGAAGTTTTGATTAGTAATTTAACAAGAAAATAATTTAATGGCATATGGTAATATTCCGACCAACGTTGATTATTTTTCATGTGTCATTTATGAGTAAATAAGGTTCTTTATGTTTGTTTTTTTGCCCAACGGGGATACATATTAGAACAACAATTAAGCATGTATTTAGTTCATCTTATTACATGGTTAATTCATGTTGATGTTTTTATTGTGATGGTGATAAAGTTGCCTCCACTTTTTGCAGCAATGAACATTAGAAATGATGCCATTTTTTATTGGCGAAGACAGGCCTTGTGTAAATAGCGTTCCCACATGAAGAGTGGAGATCCTTGTCTTCTGTAAGGAATCTTCCAATGTTTCTGCCACTAATGTTGAAAGTTTTATGTGCCATCATGCACATTACTTATGCAAAGGAGGTTGAAATCAAAACTATTGGATATATTCCACTAGCATTTGAAGATGGCTTAATTCTTCATTGTAGCAATTATGTTGATTTATGCTCCTCATTATGGGAGAAACTTCATTTTGTCTATGTAATAGATGACATGATTATGATTATGATTAAGTCAGATCCAATTATGTGATGTTATTATCGCCAAGAGGCGAGATTTATGTTTATTTTTGAATTATTATGTGTGTTATGGTACAATAAAGTCATAAGAGAGGTGTTCCTAATGAGACCTCATCGAAATTGTGGTCATTTTTTTGTAGACCGCATTTCGGGGGGAGAATGGATGTCTCATTTTAGATGAGATATCACACTCACCTCTCTTACTAAAACCATGACACAAACAACAAAAGTTGTGTAAATTCTCTAAGTAAGATGCAACAAGTCTTATTTAGAAGAATGAATGAAAATCACACTAATGTGCTGACTCTTTTTATCATGTTTATGTACTTACCCCTTATGAGCATTAATAAACACGCATGAATGCTAAAGTGACAAGCTTGCTAGAGTAATGATCATTATGATGTAACATACTGATTATATATCTGACCAACGTCGTTTATAATTGTGTGACACACTTAACTCAAGTGGCAAGTTTGTCGGTATCATGTGGCTGATGGTTATAGTTTTGACCAACGTCATTTATAATCACGTTTCACAATTCATTAAGTTCTTTTCCATCTTCTGCCCAACGGTGTTGAGAATTAGAACTGAGATGATTGTTATCAAGATTTTGGATATATTTTTTATCTTCTAAATAAAGTGATCATCGGGGACCTGAAGCTTATGAACATGAATCTTAAGGATAACTCCATTAGATTTTTGTTCATATGCATCATGTAAATTGAGAAGAAATTCTTAATGCAACACTTTGTGTTGAGCCTCAACAATTTCCTCGTGGTTGATAATGCGTGTGAATGGTCATCTTATTGGCTTGTTGCCACATTGGATGAAAATTATGAGCTCTAGTGATGTATGAAACTCAATAGAGTTCCCCAAGTGAGTTGTTGTGACGCTTGCGTTATTACTAACACACACTCTTTGTGTCGACTTAGTTGAGAATGTACATATAACTCAAAAGTAAGGTCTTGTCATTGGTAAAGTTGACATAAGGCGTGCTATCTAAAGAAATACAATTATTAAATAAGGCAAGTGTTGGGACACTCATACCATAAGACAAGGGGGAGTAAGATTACTACCTTGTGAAGATGGTGTTTTTTTTGGGCGAGCAAAAAAAACTATCTTCTATTTATGACATAAAGGATCTTGGTGATGCCTCATACTTTGCTTGTATTGATTTTGCCAAGATATAGGTCCAAAAGGAGTATAAGTTTTATTGTGATGACATACGTTGATAGAGTACAAAAGAAAATATTATGTGGTAGTACTCTATCACACCTGCCACTAAAGTCAAGGGCGATAAAGGTGGACATTTTAGTGTCCAAGGAACCATTATGAACTGATCAGATAATGTCAGTTCCTTATGCTTTAGCTATCAGAAGCAATATGTGTATTCAAATATGAACGTGCCCTTGTTTCTAATTGGGATACTTGGCAAATATACAAGTAAGTCCAGAAATGGACCACTGGAAAAGCCGCCAAATGTCTTGCAGATATGCAAAACAATAAAGATTACATGCTCACTTATAAGGAGTCTAATAACTTTGATATTCTGAGTTATTCAGACATTGTTTCTGCGAGATGTGTGGATCTTAAAAGTTTCCACGCTATGTTACATCCTCACTCTCACATATGGAGCTATATCGTGGAAGATCTCTATAATGACACCGATGGCATTGGAAATAATGCATTTACTTATGTGGCATGTTAAGAGGCTATTGGGCAGGTTGTATGTCAAGAAATATTAATCCCGGAATTGAAAGTGGTAGACAACACCAATAAACCACTTACTGCGATTATGAACACGCAGTTCTCTATGCGAGTAACAACAAGTCAATTGGTATTGCCAAAACCATTGTCATTATGTCTCTGTTGTGAAAGATAGAGTCCAGGATCAAACCTATGGTGTTTGATTTATAAAGTATTGTGGTACCGCTTAGTAAAGGCTTACCACCCATTTTATGAATATGTTGCCGGCATGGGTTCATAAAGCCTTATTGATCCTGGAAATTAGGACCATCAAATAAACCAACTCCTATAAAGAAAAATGTTATCCATTTCGAGATAGAATGGTATACTATAAGGATTGAGGTTCAGTGACACTTCATTGGCCATTGCAACACCTTACTTTGGTATATTATTTTTATTGAGAGTGGGCTTATGATATTTATTAACCTTACGATCAAGGGGGAGAATGTTGGGTTTGATCTCAGGTTATTGTTAACTGAGATAAAAATATGGGAGACAAAGTCTTCTCCCCTAACGATTGTGCTCTGATCGGAGGCACCCATAACCGACTTTTGGTTTTGGTCCCTGGTCCACCTAACGCCATATATAAAAGGAGGAAGTCGTACCCATCAAGGGTACTCACGCACATGTACAGGCTAAAAGCCCAGACTCCTAACAGCCGATCCAAAAAGGGCGCTAGAAGGGATCAGAAGGCCATCTCCACCGCCAGCCACCGCAGGGTCGTGCCGGCGGCTTGCTGCCATCATCTACGTGGCCTTTTTGCCGCTCATCTTCATCCACCGTTTTCTCGTTGCTGGAGATCATGGAATACGCTATGCCTGCATCGAGCAGGCACGAGACCTTACACAATACCCGTAAGATCTCATGAACTCCTTCTCTGTTAATCTGTTTTAGGTGATGTAATTCTAGGCTTAAGATCATGTGACGTTTATCCCTAAGGATTTTTTCTAACACTAGCCTCCTCTTACTGATGCACCACAGTTTATCAACTAAAAAAAACTGTGGATTGGTTTTGCACAGCTTCCTTGATGCAGACAATTGGGCTTGTCTCCCAGGGAAATGGCAATTGGCAAGCTAGGGATACTATCGGCCATTTGCTTTTGATGATGGGCGCTTTTATTTACTCAAAATGTAGCATCAAGCGTATACACTATCGGTTGTTTGTTTTCAGATGGGAATTAAATTAAGTACCAGTTCTGAAGAACTTACTTGATTGAGGGTTTGGATACGCAGCGGTGGCGTCGATGCTGCTGCAGATCCCGCCGGAGCACAAGCAAGCAAGGAATTGCTTGTTCTCGCCGTAGGCGCAGCGTCCCTTGGATTCCTCGCAATGGTTGCATTGCTGCTCCTTGCTCTGCTTCCATTCCAACTCGAACCCCTGCTTAAGCACGGCACCGTATTCCCTCGGCAACACGACCGGACCACTTCTCATAGCATTTTTCTCGAGTACCGGCGCGATGACCTTGTGCTTGCAGTACTCAGCCAGTTCATAGTCTCAAGAAACGTTGCCTTCCTCAGAGCTGAAGACGAATGAAAAACCGTCTCTACTGCCTGGAGGCGGACTGAACCCTTTGCAGTCGATCTGGAACTTGTCTCCACTAGTGACACTCTGTTTGTCTATGTATTCACACATGTACTAAGTTTCCGGTTAATACAATTCTAGCATGAATAATAAACATTTATCATGATATAAGAAAATATAAATAACAACTTTATTATTGCCTCTAGGGCATATTTCCTTCATCGATGGGATCGACGTTTCAAAAGCTCGAAGCTAGGATTGAAACCTGAGACAGCTGCACAAAAGAGTGCTATATGGTCACTGTCGGGCAATAATTTGGTGGATTCTCCACCACCTACATACACACTCACAAGTATTCAAACTTTAGTCTTTTTTGAAAATTAAAATTTTCAGTCTGTTTACAGATTAGGCAATACTGGAGCAAGTTGACGAGAACAATATAAACCTATCAACTCAAGAGCACTTTTGGTGGCAATTCAAGGCCAGTAGTGCTCCCTTCAAGCATCTCGACGACTCTAGTCATTGTTGGACGATCTGTAGAACGTAACTGAATGCACCACAGCCCAGCCACTATCATCTTCCTCACAACCTCCGTGATTTCTCCATTAATCTCAGAAGCACTAACACAGTATTCATCTAGATTTTCATAAATCCATTGAGGGAAATATTGGCTGCTAGATTCATTATTTGGACTGATATTCTTATCCCTTGCACCAACCATCTCAAGAACCATCATTCCATAACTATAAACATCAGACTTGCTACTTACTGCTCCATATTGCTTCGAATAAACCTCTGGGGCAATATAGCCTATTGTTCCTCTTGCACCACCAATGGAAATAGCACTTTCTTTATTGAGGCACAGCTTGGCTAGTCCGAAATCAGAGATCTTTGGACAGAAGTTTTGATCCAACAGAATGTTGTGGGGCTTGATATCAAAATGCACTATGCGAGTGTTGCATCCTCTGTGGAGATATTCAAGGCCTCGAGCAATGCCCACTGCTATATCAAATAATTTCTCCCAACCTAAAGTATTTCCACCTTCGGAGCTATCTTTGAAAGCATACCTTTCAAGTGAACCATTAGGCATGTATTCATAAATTAGTGCCCTTTTGGATCCTTCCAAGCAAAATCCTAAGAGAGTAACAACGTTCACATGAGAAGTTCTACTAATGCTAGCTAACTCATTTATGAAATCCTCGCCATCAGTCTTGAAGTCCTTTAGCATCTTCACTGCTATCTGACGACCATCAGAGAGGTCGCCTCTGTAAACAGCACCAAACCCACCTTGACCTAGCTTTTCAGCAAAAGATCTCGTCATTCTTTTCACTTGTGCGTAAGCGTATCTTTTCGGATGGACCGTTCCATTCTTTTGTAGGTAGGACTCAATCCTGGCTGTTTCCTTTGATTTTCTTTTGCATCCGTACTTCTTGTAGCCCAACCAGAACGCAAAGAAGAGTAGACATAGCATAGGTATGCTCGAGCTGACTGCTATTATATCTGCGCAGAAAATTTGGAGGGAGAAAGGCATCAAAAGGGGAACCCACTTACACGATCTTCCAGTTAACAACTGGTTTATTTGCATTTTGTTTACTGCATCACAGTAGAGGCATGAAATCAGTGCAACTATAGAAGAACACAATATCTAGTGTCACGCAGTACAGAGAACCTCGAGTTATTGAAGGCCATTGTTGACAAACCTACTGTATTGTATATTCTAAAAGGCTAGCTATATTATATTTGCATCATAAACTCTGAATTAGCCTGCATGTCATGAACTAGTGCCACTTTTCAGATAAACCGGACACGGTTGCTAAGTACATACTCCCTCCGTTCCAAAATATATGACCCAACTTCGTACTATAGTAGTACCAAGTTGGGTCATCTATTTTGGAACGGAGGGAGTACATATGAAGCAGAGTTTGTTACAGATGCAATATGCAAAACAATTTATCATGTGGTTGAGAGATATTTCTTACAAATTCTCGTTGTTTTCTTCGAGTATTGACGACCTGCAAAATTTGAACATGAGTGCCTATGAGTAGATGGAAGATGCATTTATTCACAAAATATAAACTTTACACTTCACAACTGATACAACAATTAGTTTATCATACAAATTTAAAAGGAAGGTAACATTAGTAATTTTATTGCAGGAACAACTAGTCCTCATTTCCCAAGAATAAAAGTGATCATCATTTCTATGTACAAACGTTGACAGAGATAGTTTTAACATTTCTATGTAACAGTCATTTCTTTAGTTTCTTAAAGAAAGAAAAATCATCACTTGAAGTTGATCTTACTTCCTAGCCATAAAATCTGGACCTATTGAAGTCTCTTAGCAATTTTAGGATCAATGGTGATGGATTTGTTTGAGATCAAAATGGTGTAACTGTTAATTGTCCACATACCACATGCCCTCTGTATTTCAGTGCAGATACTCATGTCAATGTGTAAGTGAATATTGCCAAGTGACGAAAATGATTTACTCCCTCGGTCCCTACGATCCACATTAATTGACTCAGCCTTTATTCAATATTGTATAAAGGTTGTACAGAGGCTGCGTCAATTAATTTGGATCGGAGGCAGTAATTATTTTTGCACATGAGAAAATGGCGATGATGCACTTTTGATTTTGTTCTCAGTACTAATCATCCAAAAACGACCAGGACTAAGTTCACAATGCAATGCAGACCTAGACGCATCATTCATATCGATAAGTCATGCCCAAAGACAATTAGAGCAACTCTAATCCATCCCCAATAATTTCGTGAACTCCCCAAAAAAAACTGCAATTTTCGGGAGTTAAGCCCATCTAACCCATCCCAAACAGATGTCTAAATCCCAAAATATTTTTGGGAGCTCCCAAAACACACCCTTCCCGAGGCTGATGCCGAGGAGGAGGCTCTAAACGCCACCATTGGTGCCTCTGTAGCCGAGGCTGGTGCCAGGTCCATTGGAGAGAGGTTGAGGAGGCCCATCGGTGACCACATGTGTACTATTTATAATCAGTTTGATCAGTGAAATATATTTCCTCCATTTCAAAATACTTAAGGTTCTAGGTTTATCTTAACTCAAACATCTTTAAGTTTGATCAAGTCTATTGAAAAATACAGCAACATCTACAACATCAAATTAGTTCCATTAGATACATCACAAAATAAATTTTCCTACTATATATTTATATGATCTTCAGCGCAAGGAAGACTATGTGAGCATGGTGTTAGAGTCAAATCCATTGAATATCCAATTCAGGCGAGCTCTCGTAGGGGATAAATGGACTGCGTGGGTGCATTTAGTTAGACGGTTGATACATATTAACCTTGTGGGTTTTGCACGGTCAAATCTATGTATATGGATTTAATCGACTCTGGACTAGTTATTTTGGAGGATTACTTCAAAAATAATTGCAGGCTCTCTTACACCTGACGAAACAAGTTGGCCCGAGAGAGCATGCCAAATACACCTAGACGGCAACTTCTTACAAAGAAAAAGCTTGAGATTCAAAGAACTTACGGGTTTTATCACAATTATCATCGGAGTGTACTCGGCCGTCAGGGCACAAGCAGCCTATGAAGTCCCCAGTCCGGCTGTGACCGCACCGTCCCTTGGAATTGGATCCCTCGCACTGGATACATGCCGGGGGTTTCCCGCTCTCGTTCCATCCCAGCTGGAATTCCTGACGAAGAACACTGGCATATCCACTGTTTGCCCATCCAGGGTGAGTAACGTTGATCTCGCCGTATTTGTGCACAGGCAGTTCTATGACTTGGCTGCACGCTTGTGCCCAGTTGTTGCCGGAAGGCACTGCATCATCCGGTAGCACGAACGAGGGTCCAAGACCAAGACCACCGTAAAAGCTTTGGCAGCCGATCGGGTGGATGTCGCTCGGTGGGTAGAAGGTGCAGTTGATGAAGAAGATAAGGTAATCGACCGTGCTGTCAGAGAAGTACGGCAACGATCCCTGTTGCAAAGTGATGTTGCGGTCGATTCTTGGTCTCGGGCAGGTGTTGCGGTCGTCGTCCACCGCTGGGTCGGCTAGGGAGACGGTTGCGGTTGCGCCGTCGACGCTCTTGATGGTGTAGTTGATGATGCCGCTAAGCTGCAGGATGGGCTTGTCGTCGTCGCAGAGGATCCCCAGGCCAGGGTAGCCGCAGTAGGAGTTGTCGTTGCCCCTGAGATCTTTTGTCTTCCCGACGAGATAGAACGGGTAGCTGATCCTCACGTCCCCGCATGTGTAAGTTTGATTCAGGCACATGGAGGGGTCGTAAGCTCCATCATCCGATGAATCGCCATGGGAGGCGGCGACCCAGAGGAGGAGAAGCAGCAGCAGCCGGTGGCATATCAAGAGAGGCATGGCTATGGGCTAATGGAGTTAGGCGAACGAGGGCCTCTTTTTTCTTCCCCTCTGGTTTGGTGGCTGTCTGCACCGGGCCGTTTGTTTCTTGCCGCTCCTCCTCCTCCGCGTTTATAAGTGGCGGAGGCCTTGCGAGTTTCTCCGGCGGCTGGCTGGCTTGGAAGGCCCCTCTTGCTCAAACCTTTGACCAGTCCGGTCTCGCGCACACATAACGCGAGTGTGCCACGCAAGTCGTCTGCTGTACTGCTACCTCCCGTCGTTGTTCCGTGGAGACTGGTGTGGTATACTTTATTCAGTTTATTGGCCCAGCCGCGTCGAAGAAAGGCTTCTAGCTAGTCGCCGATGTACCCTTTTGTCTTCCACAGCAGGTTTTTAAAATTTGGGAATCGCTAAGTTCTCTTAATAGTCTCTGTAAAAACAGTGCACCTGGTGTTGGTGGTGATCCAAGCTGGATCCCTCCCAGCTACAAAAAGAACAGCACATCTAGACGTACCATATCTAGATGTATTTAGATGTGCCGTAGCCAAACCCAAGAAAGAATAAGGACCACGTCAAAACTCTTCCGAAGACCTACTGCAGATGAAGGTACTACGTGTTTGTCTAACATAAGAGCATCTCGAGCCGCCCCTCCAGACCATTTTCTTTGCACCGGTGATGTAAAAGGACAAAAAACGGCCCGGCCGTGCCCCCCAAGCCCCCCCCCCCCCTCCCTCCCAAGACCTCAAATTAGCGCCGGCAAACCCAGACCAAACACAACGCACTGGCCTCTCTTGAGGGCGCCGGCGGAAGTAACAGCCAATCCTATTCCCCCACTCCTCCTTTTTTCTAACCCACCTAATCACTTTTTGCCCGACGATTGTCTTGGGGGCACCAACGACTGGAAAAACGTACTCGCATTTCATCCAGCGAAAATATTTTGCCTCTTAGGACGTGCTATTTTTGGTCCGGCGATTGTCCTGGGGGCTCCAACGGCTCGAGATGCTTTAACCCGGAAAACTCAGAGAAGAAAAAGAAGAAAAGCTCCACTGGAGGCAGCGGTCCGCCTGATGATAATGAACCCCGCAGTCACGAGCTGGCGCGTTTCGATACATGGTAGGGAACAAGGGGCGTGGAAAAGGTCGGGAACCGTCCTTGTCCACTGACGAAATGGCGAGCAAATATTACTGCTTCTCACGCGCTATTCTGTTTTCGAAACCGACAGACACGCTCTCGGTTTCGTTTTTCGGGCATTTTTGTTTTCAAACGGCAATGAAATTGAAGGACCGGTTGTGAAGGACTTACCTGATGATGGAGGGTTTGGATTGCTCTTGCAGATCCCGCCGGAGCACAAGCAAGAAAGGAATTCCTTCTTCTCGTTGTAGGCGCAGCGTCCATAAGATTTCTCGCACAGCTCGCATTGCCGATCCTTGCTCTGCTTCCATTCCAACTCGAAGCCCTGTCCAAGCACGACGCCATATTCCCTCGGCAACACGAGCAGACCACTTCTCACAGCATCTTTCTGGAGTACCGGCGCGATGACCTTCTGCCTACAGTACTCAGCCAGTTCGTGCTCCCGAGAAACGTTGCCTTCCTCAGAGCTGAAGACGAAGGAAAAACCGTCTCCACTGCCTGGAGGCGGACTGAACCCTTTGCAGTCGATCTGGAACTTGTCTAGCGGAGGATCAGGAGCCGGCTGATCGCTCTCCGTGGAGTGGCAGCCGAAGAAGAAGGTGAGCTCCTCCAAGGACTCGGTGTAGTTTAGCCACTCCCTGTCGAATGTCACGTTGTGGGTGACCGTGGGACACTTGCCGCCGCTAATAAAGGCTTCAGTGTCCCTCAGAATGATGGCGTGATTTTCGTAGAAGATGTTCTGGACGGTGTAGTTGTGTAACTTGTCTCGGCCGAGTTGAAGGGTTGCGATCGCGGTCTTCCCCTCGCCTTGGCAGAAGATCTTCAAATCGGTGTAGCCGCATGAGTAGGGTGTGTAATCAGGGGTTGCTCCAGTGGCGTTTGACAGATAGAATGGATATGTGATGTCAACGCCGCCACACCTGGACGACTCCGAGCAAATGGAATCATCGTAGGTGCTGGACGGCGGAAGAGGGGAGCCATGGGAGGCGAGGAAGACATGGACGGCGAGGAGGAGGAGGAAGAGCGAGTGTGGTGGTAGGTGAGCCATTGGCGAGAGGAGGAAGACGAATCTGGCTGGCTGTTTTCTGCTCGGTCCTGCACGCCACAGGCTCCGGCGAGCGACGCCGTATTTAAATCGCGGGCGCGACCGGGTCTGGTGGAAATTTTGCTTGGTTGGTGTGCCGCTAGGACTAGCGTGGAGCTGATTCGCGGAAGACCGAAGCAAAGTCGGTCTCCTCGTCTTGGGTCACTTTGCTGTTGAGAGAAAAGCCAAAATGAATGAATGGATCATGATGGGCTGCCTCCCGCGTCATGCCATGGCTTCACTAGTTGACTTGACCTCCAGCCCGATCGTAGTACTACTTGAGACTTGAGTATGATATTTTTTTTTATGTGCCTTTCTGCACAAGGCATTTTTGCTACCTACTGAAAACGCGTCAAGGAAAGTACAGCGGCGATCCCTCTTGAAAAGTGACGTTGCGGCCGATTCTTGGTCTCGGGCAGGGGTTGAGGTCGTCGTCGACGTTCGGGTCGGCTAGAGAGACGGTTG
Source organism: Triticum urartu (assembly GCF_003073215.2). Classification (NCBI taxonomy): domain Eukaryota; kingdom Viridiplantae; phylum Streptophyta; class Magnoliopsida; order Poales; family Poaceae; genus Triticum; species Triticum urartu. The sequence continues at coordinate 486,190,649 of NC_053024.1, forward strand.
CGAGCGCGCCGTCGATGCACTTGACCGTGTAGTTGGCGGTGCCGTTGAGCTGCAGGATGGGCTTGTTGTCGTCGCAGAGGATCCCCAGGCCAGGGTACCCGCAGTAGGAGTTGTTGTTGCCCTTCAGATCATTTGTCTTCCCGGCGAGATAGAACGGGTATCTGATGTTCACGCCTCCGCAGGTGGAAGGCTCGTTCAGGCACATGGAGGAATCGTAGGTGTCATCGGATGAATCGCCATGAGAGGCGGCAACGGCAACCAAGAGGAGAAGCAGCAGCAGCTGCTGCTGGTGGTGGCTTGGCAAGAGAGGCATGGCTGCTTGGCTAGCTAGCTAAGTCAGCAGTAGTGTTCCATTCTCTGCTTTGATCTTTAAACAGGTGATTCGCTGTCCGCCCTCATGCCTTCGTTTACATGTTCCGAGGGCATTTGGTCCTGGGTAGAAGTTTCGGGGAAGGATGGGCGATGTGATAGATGGCAGGATCTTGCAGGTCATCTCTATCTCTCGAGTTTGGTCCGTTGAGACTAGTGTGCGCGTATAAATTTGACCGATCTACACCCACAGAACAGTTTCCTGAGACAGACATTTCCTTCCGTTCCCAATGAAAATTATCTACGTATTTTGTAGTAATTGCCAAGTGCATACATATAAACATCCTAATCGAGAGCAGGATGCAGGCACATGGTTGGACCAAATGGCAAATGAGCTGTTAATTGTTGGTTTTTACAGTTTTTTTGTCTGAAAAAGGAGGTCCCCGATGGAAGTCACCAAGGGTAAGCCAACCCAGGTCCACAACAGAAAAACCCCGGACGGAAATTAAAACAGCCCATCGGCGGACCAGCCGAACCACAGCTTGAAAGGTTCAAGAGCGGGACTGCTAAGCCTCCTGTTACTGACGCGCCGCAGCTTGTCAACTACTCTTTCCGTCTCATAATATAAGAACATTTTTAGCACTAGTAAAAAACACGTTGTCTACCGCACACCTTACCTGGGTTTGCCTTCCGGCGAAATGGGAAGGAATTGGCAAGCGAGTGATACTATCGGCCGTTTGTTTTCGGATGGGATTAAAAATTTAAGGATCAGTTCTGAATAACTTACTTGATGGAGAGTTTGAATACGCAGTGGTGGTGCCGCTGGCGTGGCAGCCCTGAACGCCAACCCTCCCGCCGGAGCACAAGCAACCAAGAAATTTCTTCTCCTCACTGTAGGAGCACCGTCCGCCAGATAGCTCGCACAGGTCGCATGGCTGCGGTGTGCTCATATGCCATTTCAACTCGAATCCTTGCTTGAGCACGGCACCGTAATCACTCGGCAGCATGAGCTGACCACTGCTCAATAGAACATCTTTATTTACCGGCATGATGACCATCCGGCTGCAGTGCTCGGCCAATTCGTACTCTCGAGAAACGTTGTCATCCTCAGAGGTGAACACGAAGGAAACACCATCTCCAATGCCTGCAGGTGGATTGAACCCTTTGCAGTTGATCTGAAAATCTTCTGTCGGAAAATCAGGAGGCAGGTGATCGCTTGCCGTGGAGTAGCAGTCGAAGAAGAAGGTGAACTCGTGCAAGGAGTCGGTGTATTCCAGCCACTCGTCGCCGAATGACACATTGTGGCTGGCTGTGGGGCACTTGACGCCGCTAAGGGCTTCAGTGTCCCCGAGAATGATGGTCGAATTGTCGTAGAAGATGTTCCGAACGGTGTAGTTGTATTGATCGAGTGGAAGGACCGCGATCGCGGTTTGCCCCTCGCCTTGGCAGAAGATCTTCAAATCGGTGTAGCCGCAAGAGAAGTAGGATGTGTAATCGGGGGTTGCTTGGGTTGTGTTTGACAGGTAGAATGGATATTTGATGTCAACGCCACCACACTTGAATGATTCCAAGCACATGGAATCATTGTAGGTGCTAGATGGCGGTAGAGGGGAGCCATGGGAAGTGACGAAGACATGAACGGCGAGGAAGAGGAGGAGAAGCTGATGTGGTAGGTGAGCCATTGGTGAAACGAGAGTCAGGAGACAGACTAATCTGGCTGCTGCTTCAACTCTGATTATGCACGCGCGTTTGATATTGAGGAATGTGGCCGTATATAGACCTGGCGTGGAGTTGCACTTGGCCGATGTGGGGGATCACGCTACATTATGTGATAATGATGGGATGCGATGAATCGGCACGAAGACTGGTGCATTGCATCTCGGCAAATGCCGGTCAATGCCAAAAGATGTGTGGTGCAAAGTGCAAAGACATACTAGTATGAATCATCGGTCATCACATATTCACGTTCACACGCCCACCACAGGGACTTTTCTTTCTATCTAATTATTGCATGCAGCTCTCTGCATGATTCGATAAAAAAAGCCAGCTTTGAGTCTATGGATTCAGTTATGACATGCAAAGTAATACTCGAAATAGGTGACGCTGTTTTAGTTCAAAATTGCCAAGCGAAGTTAGCCAGAGTGTGTCCGGAATTTTTTTTTGACGGGCAAGGCAAGTGAGGATTCCACGGTACTCACAGAGTCACAGAAGAGTTGGGGCAGTTCGATCAGAACGGCTTAAAGCATCTCCAATAGATGGTCCAAAATTTGACGGTTCAAAACCGGAGATATAAAATTTGAACCATCAAAAAATGCGTTTTGGAGCTTTGAAAAAAGCTCAACTCCAATAAATGGTCTAAAATGATGGTCCAAATTTGCAACTCTAATAGATGGTCCAAAATGACGATGAAAACGGCCGCGCGGCTGCTACCAGCCACTGTTCAGCCGCGGTTTTGCATTCAAATAGCAATTAAAATTTGAAAATAAAGTACATCATCATCATAGTTTCAATCAAAAGTGCATCACCATCATAGTATCAAATTTGTCTATCAAAAGAGCATCGTCTCAATCAAAGTTTTTCGCCCTAGAAATTAAAATCCACGGCCGGCGGTGGCGGCGGAGGAGGTGGAGGAATGGATGTGTGGCTGCTGGAGGAGGCCGCCGGCCGCACCGTCTGCGACTCGTCGCCCCGAGCCATCGCGACCGCGTTCGAGAGTTTCAACGGCCGCGTAGAACTGTCGGCCGGGTTGCGGCTGCGGTTGACCGGTCGTTTGAAGCTGCCTCCTCGTCCCTTCGCCGGCTTCGCCGACTGCGCGGTGGCCACCGGCTGGGGCGCCACCAATCCAGGCCGGCCGGTAGGGGGCGGCGGCATGGCCGCGGATGCGGGCGGGATGGCAGCGGCGGCGGCCACGTGGGTCAGCCCACCGGCTGCGGCGGTGGCGGAGAAGGCGGCGGGGTCGTCGGCATCGGCCATGATGGCGTCGGACGGCGAGGGGCGGCGGCGGCTGGGTGGGTCGCGGGCGGGCGGACGGGCGCGGGCGGGAACGGAAATGAAGTGACGGGTGGGCGTTCGCGGGCAGCGGCTAGTTTTGGACCAGATGCATCGCCTGATGTATATTTGCATCGCGAGGTGTTACATTTTACATTACGAGGAGGCCGTGGTTTATTTTTTTTATATAGACTGTCTATTGAAGCAGCGTTTTTTGTTCTAGATGGTTTAAAAGTTAGATATTTTTATATTTGGACCGTCTCGTCTATTGGAGATGCTCTTACGGGAGAGTGGCGCGGTGGTGTCATATCTCACTGCAGCCGTCGTTGCCCACCAGGACGCCATTGGCGCAGAAGCAGCCCGAGAACTCACCGGTGCGGTTGTAGCCGCACTTGCCGCTGGATTGCTCGCACTGGCTGCACGGACCGGAGCTTCGGTCCGTGCTCACCTGGAACCCGCCGCGGAGAGCCTTCGCGTACCCGTCTTCCCTCCATCCGGGGTCCTTTGCGTCGGCGGGGAGGGCGTCCTTGAGCACCGGGGCTCTGTAGACTGACTGCACGCCTGCCACCAATCTTTGGGAGGGACCTCACGCTCCGGCAGCACGAAGGACATGGCAGGCTCTTGCCCAGAGCTCCCGCATGTGACTGGCTTGATGCTCGGCGGCTTGCGTAATGTAGCGAAATCGGCTACTGGCAGGAAGGTGCAGTTGACGAAGAAGAGGTAAGCGATGGTGGAGGTGGGCAGATGGAACTGCTTCGGGACGGTGACGTTGTGATCGACCATGGGGCAGGTGCCGTCGCCGCCGACATCGGCGTCGGTGAGGGAGACGGTGAGGCTGGTGTAGTTAATATTCGAGACCGTGTAGTCGTCCCTGCCGAGGCGGAGGATGGGCGTGTCGTCGTCGCAGATGATGGCCAGGCCGGGGGTAGCCGCAGTGCGACGACTGCGGCTCGCCGTACTCCCGCACTGTCTCATCTGTTCCGTTGTAAAGATGGAACGGGTACCGGACGCTGACATGGCCGCAGGTGGAAGGCCCGAGCTGGCACGTCGGGCGGCCGTATGCGCCACCGACTTGATCGCCACGGGAAGCTGCAGCGAAGAGGACGACGAGCAGGACGATGATGTGGCGGTAGAGGAGAGACATGTCCAGTTTCTTCTCTGGTTGGCTCGAGACCGGGTTCGCGCGACTGGTGTGGTTGGTGCGTTGAGCATAACTCCGTGGGTTTCGTGTGAGGGATCAGTTGCAAGTACAGTAGTAAAAGGCAAGGCGGTGCACAGAAAGGGCGCTGAACAAAGCTACACGTACACAAACCTGACTGTTTTAGCTCTGAGATCCTGCACGCGTTTGGTTCTGACGAATGTGGCCGTGTACCCTCCGTAAGTGCATCAATCAGCAGGAAGACTGGTACGTCTCCGTAATAAGTGCCACGAGATGTGTGGCGCAAGTCCACGCGCCCACAGGCCACGACAGGGACTCGTTCAAACAAAAGTACTAATGACTACTGAGCGATAGAAAAGTCATACGTACCGCTACCGCACTGATCCGCCGTGGGCCCGCCCTCGCAGTAGCAGACGAACCCCACCCCGCCGTGCGTCTGGTTGTGCCGGTAGCCGCACCATCCGCCGGAGCGCTCGCATGCGCCGCACTGCTCCGAGTGCGGGCTGTAGTTCAGCTCGAACCCGCCCTTGAGCACCTCGACGTATCTTGCCGCAGGAGGCGCCTCCATCATGGCCTTCTTATGAGCGTCCAGCACCGGCGCCACCACCGCCGCCTCGCACCCGTACTCGCTCGCTTCGTCCGTGTAGCCATCGCCCGCGAACGCGTACGAACTCCCGTTGTAGTCGGGACAGCCGGTCAGTTCCACGGCAGAGGGCCATGAGGCGTTCCTCTTGCAGTTGTAGAAGAAGGTGATGTTGGAGTCCGACTGCGTGAGCTGCAGCGCCGAGCCGGCGTCGATGGTGAAGTTGAAGTGGAGGTGCGGGCAGCTGGCCGTGTTGAGGGCTTCGGCCTCGACGTCGTCGACGAGGAAGACGGAGTGCGTGTCGTAGTCGATGCCCGAGACTCTGTACCGGTGGTGGGACTGGGCGGGGAGGATCAGCGTGGTGTTGCCCTCGCAGGCAAGGCCGAGGCCGCGGTAGCCGCAGTTGGAGGCCGAGGAGGAGTTCAGCCAGAACGGGTAGGCGATGGTCAGGCCGCCGCAGGTGGCGTTGCCGCAGGTGGGTGGGTACCCGTTGGCCGCGGCGAAGAGGAGCAGGACGGCGAGGAGGAGGAGGAGGAGGGCAGGCATCGCGGCGGTGCGGATGAGCAAGAAGGGGAGGTGGGGGCGGCGGCGGACACTGCGGGCGGGATGCATCGCGGAGGTGTGGATGAGGAAGAGAAGTCTGGGTAAGGGTGCCCAACTACGCGGTGAATTGTGCGGCAGTGTGGATGGGCATATGTGTTTGCGTCCGTTTTGGTGACTGCAACTGCTTGCGAGGATCAGTGTTAGGCATAGTGTTGGTATTTCATGGCTTTGTTATATATCGGTGTGATCCTTTGTTCATTGATGTTGGCTCCGAGCCACACAGAGGCCGAATTTATGTTTATTGTGTTTTGTGTTCTCTTAATGCTTCATTATGAGTTAATAAAACACCATAGAAAAACTTAAAAACAATGTTGTGGTCTTAAAAAAACACAAACGAAACACAAAAAATGCAAATTATTTTGCTTCCCGAGGTCATAAACAGCTCCAAGAGCGAACAAGAACCTACATTTTGACTAAAAATCTTTAGGCTGTAGACTGTAATTTGCATTGGTAAATACGGATCTTCACTAGTCGCAGACAAAAAAATGCAGAATGCTGCAGCGGGAATGCCTCATCGTGTAGGCAAAACGCTCCAGCAGAACACGTCATCGTGTAGGCAGAACCCTAAACCCTACACCCTAGCAGCAGGATTAGTACCAAATATGTTTAGGGTGAGAGAAGGTTGATACGTCCATTTTGCATCATGTTTACCTACTGTTATTTATAATGTTGTTATGCATAATAATGCATTTTGGAGTAATTCTAATGTCTTTTCTCTCATAATATGCAAGGTTCACACAAAAAGGGAGAATTCCGGCAGCTGAAAATCTGGAACTGAAAAAGGTACGTCAGACTACCTATTCTGCACAACTCTAAATGAGTTGAAACTTCATGAGGAATTTTTATGGAATATATAAAAATAATGGAGCAAATAACTACCGGAGGGGGGCCACCTGGTGAGCACAAGACACCAGGGCGCGCCATGGCCCCCAGGCACGCCCTGGTGGGTTGTGCTTAGCCCAGCCCACCTCCGGTGCCCATCTTCTAGTATATAAGTCATTTTGACCTAGAAAAAAATAAGGAGAGGACTTTCGGGACAAAGCGCCGCCGTCTCGAGGCGGAACTTGGATAGGAGCACTTTTGTCCTTCGGTGGAGCGATTCCGCCGGGAGAATTTCCCTCCCGGAGGGGGAAATCATCGTCATCATCATCACCAACAACTCTCCCATATTGGAGAGGGCAATCTCCATCAACATCTTCAACAACACCATCTCCTCTCAAACCCTAGTTTATCTCTTGTGTTCAATCTTTGTACCGGAACTATAGATTGGTACTTGTGGGTGACTAATAGTGTTGATTACATCTCGTAGTTGATTACTATATGGTTTATTTGGTGGAAGATTATATGTTTGGATCCAATATGCTATTTAATATCCCTCTGATCTTGAGCATGATTATCATTTGTGAGTAGTTACTTTTGTTCTTGAGGTCACGGGAGAAATCTTGTTGCAAGTAATCATGTGAATTTTATATGTGTTCGATATTTTGATGGTACGTATGTTGTGATTCCTTTAGTGGTGTCATGTGAACATCAACTACATGGCATTTCACCATATTTGGGCCTAAGGGAATGAATTGTGGAGTAGTTATTAGATGATGGATTGCGAGAGTGACAGAAGCTTAAACCCTAGTTTATGCGCTATTCTGTAAGGGACCGATTAGATCCAAAAGTTTAATGTTATGGTTAGAATTTATTCTTAATACTTTTCTCGTAGTTGTGGATGCTTGCGAGGGGGTTAATCATAAGTAGGAGTTTTGTTCAAGTAAGAACAACACCTAGGACCGATCCACCCACATACCAAATTATCAAAGTAGCGAACACAAATCAAACCAACATGATGAAAGTGACTAGATGAAATTCCCGTGTACCCTCAAGAACGTTTTTCTTACCATAAGAGACCGTTTTGGCCTGTCCTTTGCCTAAAAAGGATTGGGCTACCTTGCTGCACTTTTGTTACTATTATCGTTACTTGCTCGTTACAAATTATCTTGCTATCAAACTACTCGTTACTTATAATTTCAGTGCTTGCAGACATTACCTTGCTAAAAACCACTTGTCATTTCCTTTTGCTCCTCGTTGGGTTCGACACTCTTGCTTATTGAAAGGACTACGATTGATCCCCTATACTTATGGGTCATCAAGGCTCTTTTTGTTGGAAATATGCCCTAGAGGCAATAATAAAAGGATTATTATTATATTTCCTTGTTCATGATAATTGCCTTTTATTCATGCTATAATTGTGTTATCCGGAAATCGTAATACATGTGTGAATACATAGACACCAACATGTCCCTAGTAAGCCTCTAGTTGACTAGCTCGTTGATCAACAGATAGTCATGGTTTCCTGACTATGGACATTGGATGTCATTGATAACGAGATCACATCATTAGGAGAATGATGTGATGGACAAGACCCAATCCTAAACATAGCACAAGATCGTATAGTTCGTTTGCTAGAGTTTTTCCAATGTCAAGTATCTTTTCCTTAGACCATGAGATCGTGTAACTCCCGGATACCGTAGGAGTGCTTTGGGTGTACCAAACGTCAAAACGTAACTGGGTGACTATAAAGGTATACTATGGGTATCTCCGAAAGTGTCTGTTGGGTTGACACGGATCAAGACTGGGATTTGTCACTCCGTATGACGGAGAGGTATCTCTGGGCCCACTCGGTAATGCATCATCATAATGAGCTCAAAGTGACCAAGTGTCTGGTCACGGGATCATGCATTACGGTACGAGTAAAGTGACTTGCCGGTAACGAGATTGAACGAGGTATTGGGATACCGACGATCGAATCTCGGGCAAGTAACGTACCGATTGACAAAGGGAATTGTATACGGGGTTGCTTGAATCCTCGACATCGTGGTTCATCCGATGAGATCATCGAGGAGCATGTGGGAGCCAACATGGGTATCCAGATCCCGCTGTTGGCTATTGACCGGGGAGCCATCTCGGTCATGTCTACATGTCTCCCGAACCCGTAAGGTCTACATACTTAAGGTTCGGTGACGCTAGGGTTGTAGAGATATGAATATGCAGTAACCCAAAAGTTGTTCGGAGTCCCGGATGAGATCCCGGACGTCACGAGGAGTTTCGGAATGGTCCGGAGGTGAAGAATTATATATAGGAAGTGCAGTTTCGGCCATCGGGAAAGTTTCGGGGGTCACCGGTATTGTACCGGGACCATCGGAAGGGTCCCGGGGGTCCACCGGGTGGGGCCACCCATCCCGGAGGGCCCCATGGGCTAAAGTGGGGAGGGGAACCAGCCCATAGTGGGCTGGTGCACCCCCCTTGGCCCACCCCATGCGCCTAGGGTTGGGAACCCTAGGGTGGGGGGGCGCCCCACCTGGCTTGGGGGGGCACTCCACCCCTTGGCCGCCGCCCCCTAGGAGATCCCATCTCCTAGGGCCGGCGCCCCCCTAGGGGAGCCTATATAAAGGGGGGGGGAGGGGCAGCGGCACCCTTGACTCTTGGCGCCTCCCTCTCCCCTGCTACACCTCTCCCTCTCGCAGTAGAACGGCGAAGCCCTGCTGCGGTGACTCCTGCATCCACCACCACGCCGTCGTGCTGCTGGATCTTCATCAACCTCTCCTTCCCCCTTGCTGGATCAAGAAGGAGGAGACGTCACGCTGACCGTACGTGTGTTGAACGCGGAGGTGCCGTCCGTTCAGCGCTATGATCTCCTGTGATTTGGATCACGTCGAGTACGACTTCCTCATCCCCGTTCTTTGACCGCTTCCGCGCGTGATCTACAAAGGTATGTAGATGCAATCTGATCACTCGTTGCTAGATGAACTCATAGATGGATCTTGGTGAAACCGTAGGAAATTTTTTGTTTTCTGCAATGTTCACCAACAGTGGCATCATGAGCTAGGTCTATGCGTAGTTCTCTTTGCACGAGTAGAACACAATTTGTTGTGGGCGTAGATGTTGTCAACTTTCTTGCCGCTACTAGTCTTATTTTGCTTCAGCAGTATTGTGGGATGAAGCGGCCCGGACCAACCTTACACGTACGCTTACGTGAGACCGGTTCCACCGACTGACATGCACTAGTTGCATAAGGTGGCTGGCGGGTGTCTGTCTCTCCCACTTTAGTTGGAGGGATTCGATGAAAAGGGTCCTTATGAAGGGTAAATAGAAGTTGACAAATCATGTTGTGGCTTTCACGTAGGTAAGAAAACGTTCTTGCTAGAACCCTATTGCAGCCACGTAAAACTTGCAACAACAATTAGAGGACGTCTAACTTGTTTTTGCAGCAAGTGTTTTGTGATGTGATATGGCCAAAGTTGTGATGAATGATGAATGATATATATGTGATGTATGAGATGTTCATGCTATTGTAATAGGAATCACGACTTGCATGTCGATGAGTATGACAACCGACAGGAGCCATAGGAGTTGTCTTTATTTTTTGTATGACCTGCTTGTCATTGAGAAACGCCATGTAAATTACTTTACTTTATTGCTAAGCGTGTTAGCCATAGTAGTAGAAGTAATAGTTGGCGAGCAACTTCATGGAGACACGATGATGGAGATCATGGTGTCATGCCGGTGACAAGATGATCATGGAGCCCCAAGATGGAGATCAAAGGAGCTGTGTGATATTGGCCATATCATGTCACTATTATTATTTAATTGCATGTGATGTTTATCATGTTTTTGCATCTTGTTTACTTAGAACGACGGTAGTAAATAAGATGATCCCTCATAATAATTTCAAGAAAGTGTCCCCCCTAACTGTGCACCGTTGCGACAGTTCGTTGCTTTGAAGCACCACGTGATGATCGGGTGTGATAGATTCCAACGTTCACATACAACGGGTGTAAGACAGATTTACACATGCGTTGACTTGACGAGCCTAGCATGTACAGACATGGCCTCGGAACACAGAAGACCGAAAGGTCGAGCATGAGTCGTATAGAAGATACGATCAACATGAAGATGTTCACCGATGTTGGCTAGTCCGTCTCACGTGATGATCGGACACGGCCTAGTTAACTCAGATCATGTTATACTTAGATGACTGGAGGGATGTCTATCTGAGTGGGAGTTCATTGAATAATTTGATTTAGATGAACTTAATTATCATGAACTTAGTCTAAAATCTTTACAACATGTATTGTAGATCAAATGGCCAACGTTGTCCTCAACTTCAACGCGTTCCTAGAGAAAACCAAGCTGAAAGACGATGGCAACAACTATACGGACTGGGTCCGGAACCTGAGGATCATCCTCATAGCTGCCAAGAAAGATTATGTCCTACAAGCACCGCTAGGTGAAGCACCTGCTCTCCCTGTAGAACAAGACGTTATGAACGCTTGGCAGACACGTACCGATGATTACTCCCTCGTTCAGTGCGGCATGCTTTACAGCTTAGAGCCGGGGCTCCAAAAGCGTTTTGAGAGACACGGAGCATATGAGATGTTTGAAGAGCTGAAAATGGTTTTTCAAGCTCATGCCCGGGTCGAGAGATATGAAGTCTCTGACAAGTTCTTCAGCTGTAAGATGGAGGAAAATAGTTCTGTCAGTGAGCACATACTCACTATGTCTGGGTTACATAACCGCTTGACTCAGCTGGGAGTTAATCTCCCGGATGACGTGGTCATTGACAGAATCCTTCAGTCGCTTCCACCGAGCTACAAGAGCTTTGTGATGAACTTCAATATGCAGGGGATGGAAAAGACCATTCCTGAAGTATTTGCAATGCTGAAATCAGCAGAGGTAGAAGTCAAAAAGGAACATCAAGTGTTGATGGTGAATAAAACCACTAAGTTCAAGAAAGGCAAGGGTAAGAAGAACTTTAAGAAGGAAGGCAAGGGAGTTGCCGCGCCCGGCAAGCAAGCTGCCGGGAAGAAGCCAAAGAATGGACCCAAGCCCGAGACTGAGTGCTTTTATTGCAAGGAAAGTGGTCACTGGAAGCGGAACTGCCCCAAATACTTAGCGGACAAGAAGGCCGGCAAAACGAAAGGTATATGTGATATACATGTAATTGATGTGTACCTTACCAGTACTCGTAGTAGCTCCTGGGTATTTGATACCGGTGCAGTTGCTCACATTTGTAACTCAAAGCAGGAGCTGCGGAATAAGCGGAGACTGGCGAAGGACGAGGTGACGATGCGCGTCGGGAATGGTTCCAAGGTCGATGTGATCGCCGTCGGCACGCTACCTCTACATTTACCTACGGGATTAGTTTTGAACCTCAATAATTGTTATTTAATGCCAAGTTTGAGCATGAACATTGTATCAGGATCTCGTTTAATACGAGATGGCTACTCATTTAAATCCGAGAATAATGGTTGTTCTATTTATATGAGAGATATGTTTTATGGTCATGCTCCGATGGTGAATGGTTTATTCTTAATGAATCTCGAGTGTAATGCTACACATATTCATAGTGTGAGTACCAAAAGATGTAAGGTTGATAATGATAGTCCCACATACTTGTGGCACTGCCGCCTTGGTCACTAGGTGTCAAACGCATGAAGAAGCTCCATGTAGATGGACTTTTAGAGTCTCTTGATTACGAATCATTTGACACGTGCGAACCATGCCTCATGGGTAAAATGACCAAGACTCCGTTCTCAGGAACAATGGAGCGAGCAACCAACTTATTGGAAATCATACATACTGATGTGTGCGGTCCAATGAGTGTTGAGACTCGCGGTGGTTATCGTCATGTTCTCACCCTCACTGATGACTTGAGTAGATATGGGTATGTCTACTTAATGAAACACAAGTCTGAGACCTTTGAAAGGTTCAAGGAATTTCAGAGTGAGGTTGAGAATCAACGTGACAGGAAAATCAAGTTCTTGCGATCAGATCATGGAGGAGAATACTTGAGTCACGAATTTGGCACACACTTAAGGAAAAGTGGAATAGTTTCACAACTCACGCCGCCTGGAACACCTCAGCGTAATGGTGTGTCCGAACGTCGTAATCGCACTCTGTTAGATATGGTGCGATCTATGATGTCTCTTACCGATTTACCACTATCATTTTGGGGCTATGCTTTAGAGACTGCCGCATTCACTTTAAATAGGGCTTCGTCGAAATCCGTTGAGACGACACCGTATGAATTATGGTTTGGGAAGAAACCTAAGCTGTCGTTTCTAAAAGTTTGGGGATGTGATGCTTATGTCAAGAAACTTCAACCTGAAAAGCTCGAACCCAAGTCGGAAAAATGCGTCTTCATAGGATACCCTAAAGAAACTATTGGGTATACCTTCTACCTCAGATCCGAAGGCAAGATCTTTGTTGCCAAGAATGGATCCTTTCTAGAGAAGGAGTTTCTCTTGAAAGAAGTAAGTGGTAGGAAAGTAGAACTTGATGAAGTATTACCTCTTGAACCGGAAAATGGCGCAACTCAAGAAAATGTTCCTGAGGTGCCTGCACCGACTAGAGAGGAAGTTAATGATGATGATCATGAAACTTCAGATCAAGTTGCTACTGAACTTCGTAGGTCCACAAGGACACGTTCCGCACCAGAGTGGTACGGCAACCCTGTCTTGGAAATCATGTTGTTAGAAAACGGTGAACCTTCGAACTATGAAGAAGCGATGGCGGGCCTGGATTCCGACAAATGGCTGGAAGCCATGAAATCCGAGATAGGATCCATGTATGAAAACGAAGTATGGACTTTGACTGACTTGCCCGTTGAGCAGCGAGCCACAGAAAATAAATGGATCTTTAAAAAGAAGACATACGCGGATGGTAATGTGACCATCTATAAAGCTCGGCTTGTCGCTAAGGGTTATCGACAAGTTCAAGGGGTTGACTACGATGAGACTTTCTCACCGGTAGCGAAGCTGAAGTCCGTCCGAATCATGTTAGAAATTGCCGCATTCTATGATTATGAGATGTGGAAAATGGACGTCAAAACGACATTCCTTAATGGTTTCCTTAAGGAAGAATTGTATATGATGCAGCCGGAAGGTTTTGTCGATCCTAAGAATGCTGACAAGGTGTGCAAGCTCCAACGCTCGATTTATGGGCTGGTGCAAGCATCTCGGAGTTGGAACATTCGCTTTGATGAGATGATCAAAGCGTTTGGGTTTATGCAGACTTATGGAGAAGCCTGCGTTTACAAGAAAGTGAGTGGGAGCTCTGTAGCATTTCTCATATTATATGTAGATGACATACTTTTGATGGGAAATGATATAGAGCTTTTGGACAGCATTAAGGCCTACTTGAATAAGAGTTTTCCAATGAAGGACCTTGGAGAAGCTGCTTATATATTAGGCATCAAGATCTATAGAGATAGATCAAGACGCCTCATAGGTCTTTCACAAAGCACATACCTTGATAAGATATTGAAGAAGTTCAATATGGATCAGTCTAAGAAGGGGTTCTTGCCTGTGTTGCAAGGTGTGAAATTGAGCTCAGCTCAATGTCCGACCACGACAGAAGATATAGAAGAGATGAGTGTCATCCCCTATGCCTCAGCCATAGGTTCTATTATGTATGCCATGCTGTGTACCAGACCTGATGTAAACCTTGCCGTAAGTTTGGTAGGTAGGTACCAAAGTAATCCCGGAAAGGAACACTAGACAACGGTCAAGAATATCCTGAAGTACCTGAAAAGGACTAAGGAAATGTTTCTCGTTTATGGAGGTGACGAAGAGCTCGTCGTAAAGGGTTACGTCGACGCTAGCTTCGACACAGATCCAGCACTACGGCAGACTCTGACACACAACCGATACGTACACTTACTTGAATGTGATGGTAGCGATTGGTTCACTCTTGGGTGGCACCCTCGAGCTGAGTTGGATGGAGGCCAACGAATGGCCGGACGTGGCCGAGCCGATCTACTATTGTGAACGCGATAACTCTACATGGCACGCTGTCTGCAGAGGAGACAAGGTGGTTGTGTACCACAGACCACGACTGCATCAAATGGTAAATGCGACTTTTCGAGTGATGAGTATGTTACAGTGCGCACCCGACCCAGCGAGCCTCACTACCAAGCTGTTCAAAGCGAGCGCGCCGATCAGCGGGGCTCAGAGAGATCTCAGCAGCTCTCTGATGACAATACATCTATGAGCTAATTGCACTTACTCAGGCCCGAGGAGGAAGCCATCTCGCATCAAGAGCCTGGGCACGTAATGCGACAGTCGCCGACTACTATCCAAACTCCTATTCGCTGACGGAAAGATCGTTACACTAACAGTGGAGTGATGAGACCTAAGTATATATTTGTGTGTTAGTACAAGTACATACAGGCACTGGAATGTCCGCGCACAGATTCTCGTTTGACATAATTAACGATCTACCTTTCTCTCAGCTGTGGCAAAAACAGTGAAGATCACCACGTCAGGAGAGTTTATCTGTATCGCCTATTACATGCTAGCTCATCGCAACTAAATGATTGACTCTAGGTGCGGGCATCACCGGTGGAGGTCAGACGTTAGTGACAACCCATAGCTCTCTAGTAGTGCAATATAGATACGAAGAGGGATTATATGATTTATAGACTTCTCCGATGTCTATTGTTTCATGTGGATATATGATGTGCGTTAATCCATTAGCAACGCTGAGCTATACAATGTTTATGCGATCGTATACCCTAGTAGACGGACAACTGTAAGATCATTGTGTGTGCATATGACCATAGCAAACCACCCGCACAGATCATAGTAATCCATCTAGAGACTATAGAGCGGTGCAGGAATTGAGACTATTGTCTCAACTCCGATCACTTATTTGAGAGAGTGACGTAGCTATTGCATGGAGAATCACATATGATCAACAGATCATGTGCATAGAGGAGAGTGATCACGTAATATCAGTTAGGAAGAATCATGTGATCCTAGTCAGAAGACAAGACCGCAATCTAAACAAGCACATCCAGATCGTATACTTCCAATTAATCGTGAATTCGGATAGATGTTATGTCACTCATGTCAGTATCTTTATCACTTACACCATTCGAGAGACTCTAGATCCGCCAACTCCCGTGAGATAACTCGTTTAAGGTGCGAATGTCTCATTTCGCGTGTACTCAATAACACACAGACGTAACTGGGAGATGATGAAATAGAATGAGTACGCTTAATATACATCGCCGTGAAGAGTCTGATATGATGGTTCGCTCGACACCAATGAGTATGAAAACTAGAGATGGGGATCTATGCTCCTATAAGTAGCACTGAGTAATGCATACAGGAGACGGTATCCTCGAGCATGGACACACCGCACATCGTAATCACGAGAGTGCATCATCATACCTCATGAGAAGCTACAAAGTGATAGATCTAGTGTCGATAGAGCCAGAGAAGCAGAGGATCATGCGCATCTGACAGGTAGTGCAAAAGAACGTCAGATAACTGACCATTGCGCTGTCGATTCTTTGTCATCACAGCCATATGGAGAGTATCGAGAACTCACGGCTCATTGGGTGATACGACACATCATGATCGAACAGTCTACCAGGACAACTAAGTACCATGAAGACAAAGAGGAAAGTATATGTGCGTGGATTTAGCTATGGAAGTCCTCGACACACAAGCTTCAGTAAGACACTCCGTCTGACTGCCTGTGATGTCGCTCTGATCCATCAGCAGAGTCGTCATCGTCGATTTGGAGGATCATCGCGAGAGAATGAGTTCGTGTCCACATGTGGGATCATCGCGTCTGCTGCAGGCATTGATATAGA
The DNA here is from genome assembly GCF_003073215.2 of Triticum urartu. NCBI lineage: Eukaryota > Viridiplantae > Streptophyta > Magnoliopsida > Poales > Poaceae > Triticum > Triticum urartu. The sequence continues at coordinate 486,206,945 of NC_053024.1, forward strand.
GACCATGAGATATGCATGCGCATCGGTCATTCTATCATGTCTCTCCGAAGACGGCCCGTAATGGCGATTCACAGACTTCTCATACGGTGATGGTGGTGACTCTGTGTGGTGAAGAGATATGATTATTGACATCGTACCGACGACTAGCGCTCTATGTGCGTGGATGACGTTCTTCTCCACGCGAAGGAGATCACCTGGACGTACGTGAAAGGAAGTCTCGGGAGATCGGAGATCCGTTGTGAGCGTGTAGCATATATTATATTATACAGTTCAATAGTTGCAGTATGGTCGGGCATCGGAGCAAAGGTCTCGGAGGGTCACAGGTAAGGCGAAATATTGGCATACCTGGAGTGTAGCCAACATGAGCCCGGACACGGGATCGTCCCAGTGGGGATCTCACATCGTGGGCCGGCCGACACCCTATCCACCCTGGAGCGTGCCGCACCATGGGACTAAATAGAAGGAGGCGAGTTGGGCAACTAGGCCAGATAGTGAGCCGCCTTGGTGGCACTCGCACTGTGTCAGCACCCCATGCGTCCGTTACCTGTGGACAGACCATACGGCGTGGCACCGAGAGTTGAGCCACGGCTGGCGCTCTGCAGGGCGTCAACATGTTCACGGTTGGCCCGCGTGGCTCGACTCCAGACACCTTGGTCTTGTGTGTGCCACTCACTACGATGTTTGGCGAGGCTCGCGTGCGTCTTCTTCTCCACTAAGGGATCCGCACTCCCATCTCCTGAGCTCGGTCATGAAGCCGGCGCGAGACACTCCGCTTAGCGGAAGAGCTTGAGAGTTATATATATCATAGTTCCGGTCTTGTAGGTGAGGGAGCGGAGGCTCGCCACCCTTTGGCACTCTTGCGCCTCGCTAAAGCTAACTCCCACTACTCAAGTAGAGAGCACATACATGTAAGCTCTATGCGCTGTAGCATGACCATGCAGTGCATAATGCACTCAGTCGGCCGTGACACGCTCACATGCCATCACACCTTCAGCCAGACCGCCCGTCAGTTAAGCTGCATGGAGGTCTATTCATCTCCAACCTCAACCTATTTCACTCAACCGCTTTGATCCAATGGGAGACGTCATCAAGCAAGGACACACGTACGAGCGGGTCGACTACGTGTGTTGAGACCAATAGACCGTCAGCTTTCGGTATCGCCAGGCCTAGGTATCGCGGTGATATTTGAGATCGCACATGTCAGAGTACCGGGACTTTACCTCATACGCGCCGGGTTCTGTTCGCACGCTCTCCACGGGTGAGATCTACAAGAGCGTATGTGTTGATACATGCCAATCCGACATAACTTTGGATCACTGTCGTGCTAGCTCGGCAATTGAACTCATAGCAGATGGATCGCACATCCTGGTCGAATACCGAGTGAAAATTTTTGTTATTCACTTGAGCAGACTCCAAAGCATTACACTTCTTCTGGCACCTTAGGCAATGAGTTATGCCAGGAAGGTCGATGAGTGAAGCGCATCTTGGGTAAATGGTTGGCACGCAATTGTAACTCACGGTATCATACGAATGTATTATAATATGACTATGGAAATTTATTGTCGAGCTTCGTAATATGGAAATAGCACATACACTCCTTTTGAGGGTTCTGCTAGGTATGAACTTTCAGAAAAGGCTCACTCACCGGAACCACAGTAAGAAGTGCGTCTCATCTTCTCCAGTGACCGACAATTAGAACAGTCATAAGCACAGACTGTGAGTGATTTGAACGATCACTAATAAGATATCTAACAGAGTCTTCGGGTATTGAGAATAGCTAGATAGAAACAGACTGCTTCAAAATATCGCCTTATCGGCAGCGGGAGTGTAACGCGAAAGATCTCACCTGAAATCACATCTGATATACTACCTAGAAGATGAATTTGCTGAACACACTTCTAAGCTATACCAGGTTTACCCCGTGCGATGAGTCTTACAGAAAATTAGGTGTTTCTCTGTGTACACTATCATGTGGAAACGAGTCTATTGTGACATGGTCATTCAAGAGTTCATGGTGAGTACATAACAGTCGGCATATCAGCTATCGGAAACTTGGACTCGAGATTGACAGATATCTCAGTGACTAAAAACATAGAGACTATGCGAAGGTCAATCTTACTTGCGACCGTGCACTCATAAGGAAGTCGGAATTCAGTGATTACATATAGTCGATAATTGTGTGAGGCCTTGGTGTCACGGAGAAATAGTATCACGTCTTTAGCCTGCGGCGCGGCAGGCGGGGCAGGAGCGAGCGAGGGGGCATTCAATGTTCATACTATTCATTGCTTTGTCACGCAATCACTAAGAGCTTTCAAGGAGAAATTATCATTCAGAGAAATTGTTTATGCGCGCTCGGTTTCTCTTGAGTCACGATCCAATGTATTCTATAGGAGTTCATGCTTGACTTTCATCTTGTCTTGTACTAGTGTCTCCTGTAATGAAGAGACACATGATTACGAATTCTGGTGCAGGACATCTTCCGACAGAAGAGACTCGTTAGAATGCAACTCTGGAGAGATTCGGGTACATTTGCGATCTTGAGGAGACAGTCTGTGTTAGCAGAGTCTATGAGAGCGAGACTTAAGTTTGATTAGTGTAAATCATCTCTTTCATGCGAATTCAGCACAAGGACACGAACACACGTTTGAACCCAGTTAAGCATACGAAAGTACTATGAGACCTGTGGACTTCTGACGATATACGCGCACCAAACTCCTGCGATTGATGGAAAGTACATTTATGACTGACTTAGATCGATATCGTTGATGGGCTACATCTCCGCCTAAAGAGCTCAATGAGAGTATAATACACGACATATTAGAAAGATACAAGGTATTACATACGCGACAGCCGGCTCTATGGTAGCGAGAGATAGGTAGAAACTACGTTCATTACAATGTGTGAGTTGTTACTGGTCTGGTTCCTTATACATTACTTGCTATACTATGGCAAAAAAAGACACCGTCTCATCATAGATAAGAAGAACATAGCATCATAAAAGTTTTCATCATGGTGAGTCGAATTTAAGAGAGTAACACAGAGTTCATAAACCTTAGCTCCAGACGATACATCAATATACTAAGTAGAACCCACTGGATTGAAATATAGACGCGCATAGTTATTTTACTACTATATGAAGTCTCAGCTAGAACATTGCTCTAAACTACCTTCGATGCAAAACGATAGAGAACATAGACAGTGTATGTTGTCGGCACATATGTCACCAGATGTTCTCATGGAGACATAAAGATGGAAGACACGACCATCACTTCTCGACGTCACTCTAAGGTGGTTATGTGACATAGGTAAGTCTGATTAATAGTGCTGACCTATAAAAGGGTCAAGTAACACTTCTTATGCGAAGTTGATTATAAGAGAAATATGAAGGAACAAGATGCATTAAACGAGAGAGAATGAAGAAGACATACAAAGTGTGAAGACATTTAGACACATAGAGACACCTCATTCACACTAGGAGACCACTGGTAGATTGATAGTAGCGAAGGATGTTAGGTGAAGGAGTCTTCTGTGGCGCAAATGAGTCAAAGACATGGATACACCCACGTAGTACTTTCTACTCTACGGTGCTGGTATCTCCAGACAGATGATGTTTCGTCCGCATTAGATCTCATAGCAGGTAGGATGCCACTCTTCTGTGACCAGGCTGAGAGTTTGGACTGCCGCTAGACATAGAGTTGTGACGAGAAGACAGAGCACAGTATAAGAGTGTAGCTTTTGAGGATGATGAGTATCAGTCATGTGAAGATATTGTATCACAACAGAGTATTCACGCTAAGACACACCACGCTCATGAAGAAAGAGATTCGAATATATAAGCCTGATCTAATCGAAGCCTTGCGCTCTATGGCGGATGTCACGCGTTGTACCTATTCGAGTTCCTCTATAGACCACAGATATTGGCTAGAAGCCATGGGAATAGATTAGATCACTGCATATGCATGAAAGAATGAAATAGACTAGACGCATGTTTAGTCGTATGTCGAACACACGCTGAGTGGCCATCTGCTATTACAGTACAGCTAATTTGCCTATACGTCGCCGAGAAGGCACTACTCGGTAGTCTAACGGCATCCTTCATGACCTGAAACAAAGCGAGTGTGATCATACGGTCGCATGTTTAGAAGTCTCAATAACACAGTTGCCATGACACTCTCTGAAATTTCGCGTAGTCGTCGAGTGAAGAAGCAAGAGATTATTGGAAAGACGAAGATATAAGTGAAGCTCTACTGAGAGAGAAGTCACCGAAGTCTGCCATAGTGCGAACACTACTCCTGTGTGAAGACTCTAACGGCAGTTTCAGTCCACTCTGCACCTGCAGGAAACCAAGATTAACTATCCAGAATCTGATGCTCCATAAGAACAAGGACGGTTGTGTTGGATTATACCTACATCGCGTTAAATCGGCCGCTTAGAGATGAAGGAGGGTGAGAAAGAACCGAGAGAGTATATAATAACGATTGCATAGAGCAGGTGATAGTAATAATGCGTATAGTCGCTGACCTTACAGATATACAAAATGAAGAGTAAAGAAGATCCGTCGTTCAGATTGGGAGTGTCTCTTACGATATAAGCAAGCTGTACGGTCTATCTAAACTATTAGTATACAAACTAGCACGCCACTAATGAGAAGGACATAAGAACAATCGAACTTAATGTGCCAGCCACATAAAGAACTTAGCGTGTAACATAGGGAGTATGAGATTCGGTAATCGATTTAGAAAATTAAAACAAAGCAGGCACGTAGAAAAGAGACTCACATCTCTCCTCTGACTGTGCTTTTATATTAAGTATCGAAATGCTCGAGATAGAGCACTTTGTGAGCGAAGCACACACATTTTCTCTTGCTTCTGTGATCGGAATTGCATCGGTCTAAATTCAACTCACAAATAACTGCGTCTTTCTTCAAAGCACCACTAGATACACAGAAAAGACAACGGTCTTAATTGTATGCTGTGATCGCTAGTTGGCAAGTATGATGCTTATACGATAGAATGCGATGCGGGTCTATGGGTGAGAGTTTTCATAATTGGCAATGCACAGCACACAACTACCAGTCAATCGATATGGTACTTGAATGGCTCACTATGCATCTCCTGACACATTCTAATGGGTAGGAAGAGAATCTCGAGATGATGACTAGGTTTCATAGAGTACGTGTCCGTATTGATGGGGCGAGTACGTCTATTGATGATGCAGCTTATATGCAATCCTTGGAACTACTATGGACTGACAGTAAGAATTGTGAGGCTCACACATAATCTGCCTCTGTTATCTTACTGCAGAATTCCGGAGAATAACTACTTTTGCAGCTTGGTCAATCTAACGGCTCTCATGGAAGAGGATAATTTCGTTGAAGTTTACGGACAAGAAGTACTGAATGGAGTGTTATTGACGATGAGGTGGACAAAGCTAAGATTGATGCAATTGAGAAAATGCCATGTCCTAAATATATCAAAGGTATTCGTAGTTTCTTCGGCCATGATGGTTTCTATAAGAGGTTTATTAAAGACTTTTCTAAAATTTCAAGGCCTCTTATAAATCTTTTGCAAAAGGATATTCCATTTGTTTTTTATGATGATTGTTTAGAAGCCTTTGAAGCACTCAAGAAAGCCTTAATTTCTGCACCTATTGTTAAAACCTAATTGGAACCTGCCTTTTTGAAATTATCTGTGATGCTAGTGATTATGCTGTTGGTGCTGTTCTAGGATAAAAGGTTGATAAGAAACTGAATGTTATTCATTATGCTAGTAAAACTCTAGATAGTGCTCAACAAAATTATGCTACTACTGAAAAAGAATTTCTAGCAGTGGTGTTTGCTTGTGATAAATTCATATCTTACATTGTTGATTCTAAAGTTGTTTTTCACACTGATCATGCTGCTATAAAATATCTTATGGAAAAGAAAGATGGTAAACCTAGACTCATTAGGTGGGTTCTCTTGCTACAAGAATTTGATTTGCATATCATTGATAGAAAATGAGCGGAGGACCCCGTAGCTGATAACTTGTCTAGGCTTGAAAATAATCTTGATGACCCACAACCTATTAATGATAGTTTTCCCGACGAGCAATTAGCTGCAATAAATGTTTATAATAGTAGACCTTGGTATACTAACTATGCTAATTATATTGTTGATAAATACATACCCTCTAGCTTTACATACCAACAAAAGAAAAAAATTCTTCTATGATTTAAGACACTACTTTTGGGATGACCCACATATTTATAAAGGAGTAGATGGTATTATTAGACGTTGTGTACCTGAGTATGAACTTGGATAAATGCTATGGAAATGTCACTCCGAAGCTTATGGAGGACATCATGCGGGAGACAAAACTACTCACAAGGTATTGCAATCTGGGTTTTATTGACGTACTCTCTTCAGGGATGCTCGTAAGTTTGTCTCATCTTGTGATGAATGTCGAAGAATAGGTAATATCGGTAAGCGTCAAGAAATGCCTATGAATTATTCACTTGTTGTTTGGGGTTTTCATTACATGGGACCTTTTCCTTCCTCTAATGGGTATACTCATATTTTGGTTGCTGTTGATTATGTTACTAAGTGGGTAGAAGCTACTCCAACTAGTAGTGCCGATCACAACACCTCTATTAAAATGCTTAAGGAAGTTATTTTCCCAAGGTTTGGAGTCCCTAGATATTTAATGACTGATGGTGGTTCACACTTTATTCATGGTGCTTTCTGTAAAATGCTTGCCAAGTATGATGTTAACCATAGAATTGCATCACCATATCATCCTCAGTCTAGTGGTCAAGTTGAACTTAACAATAGAGAAATAAAATTAATTTTACAAAATACTGTCAATAGGTCCCGGAAGAATTAGTCTAAGAAATTAGATGATGCACTTTGGGCTTATAGAACAACATATAAAAATCGTATGGGTATGTCTCCTTATAAAATGGTTTATGGAAAATCTTGTCATTTGCCTCTTGAGTTAGAACATAAAGCGTATTGGGCAATTAAAGAACCCAACTATGATTTCAAACTTGTTGGTGAAAAGAGGTTATTTGATATTAGCTCACTAGATGAATGGAGAGCTCAAGCTTATGAAAATGCCAAGTTATTTAAAGAAAAAGTTAAAATATGGCATGATAAAATAATTCAAAAGCGTGAATTCAAAGTCGGAGAACATGTTCTTTTGTACAACTCTTGTTTTAGATTCTTTGCAGGAAAACTCCTCTCTAAATGGGAAGGACCCTATGATATCGAGGAGGTTTATCGATCTGGAGCTATGAAAATAAATAATGCCAAAAGTACTAACCCTAAGGTCATCAATGGGCAATGAATAAAACATTATATCTCAGGTACACCCATTAATGTTGAAAACAATATTATCCAAACTATAGCACCAGAAGAACACATAAAAAGGAACCTTCTGGAACACTCCAGAATCGTGAAAAAGAGGAGGTACGTGATATAGTAAGTAAACGGACTCCGAAAAATCCGCAAAAATATTTTTTTCCAGCTTTGGAATATTTAAAAATTAGGAAAATAAGAAACTACCAGGAAGGTGACCCTCGTGGGCACAAGACACCGCCAGGCGCGCCCAGGTGGGTTGTGCCCACCTCGGGTACCTTCCGGACTCCGTTTTTATTCCGTTTGCTTGTTTCCCAAGATAAAAAATCTTTATATACCCCCCGAACCTATTGACCACCGTATCACGGAGAAATCTTCTGTTTTCTTTTCTTGCTATTTTCGGTCAGATCTGTTGAGCCACGCATCATGTCTTCTTCTTCCTCCAACAACGTGGAAGAGGATGCTTGGTTGATGAAGATCGAGCTGAAGAGAGAAGAGCCCATAGAAGCCTTCAAAGGGGACAAGAGCAAGGATGCTACCGGAGATCAAGCGTCGGTGGTTGAGCAGGCCTGGCCTGCCGAGGAAAAATAAGAAATCCTTAAACCTTACTATGATCATCTCGCCCCCACCGAGATCGAAGCCTTTCGGGTCATCGAAACGGTTCATGTGCAAAATAAATATCTCACCCGTGAAAATATTCTGTTGCAAGAGCACATCATCGTCCTCCGGAGCGTCATTCGTAGATTGGAGAATCTCTTGATCGTGAAGGACAAGATCGCTACCACTACATCATCACCACCTCCTTCTTCATCACCAAAAGAAAATTGAGTATCGGGTATGGGCACTCCCTTGGCCTACGCCAAGCTTGGGGGAGGTGCCTCGGTATCGTATCACCCCGACTATATTTTGCATTTACTTATCTTAGTTCGATCCATAGTTATCTTTTGCTTTAGATGAATAAAATTTTAGTTCGATCCTTTCTCTTCGAGAGTTTGCTTAGTGATCTATCTTTGTAATCATGTGTGAGATATATAATAAAGCTTAGTTTGAGTTTTGCTTTCTTTACTTTCATGTTTCAATAAAAGGAAATGAAATAAATGAAAAAGATCATATGCTAATCTTATGGTAAGTAATGACACCACATAAGGAAAAGTATAAGTAGAAATTTTATTGGAGATTAGCATTGGTCAATGATGCAACTCATGAAAAAATTAATAAGGGAAGAGAAGATTAACATGCAAATACACTATCTTGGAAAACTTTTGTGATTGTGAGCCCCCATTAAAATATTATATGCCAAAATTGTTCACGTTGGACAAGGAAGACAACATAATGATTTATGTTTGTTCATATTCTCTAGAAGTTATATTGTCATAGATCCTTCAACATGTGGTGCTTGGCCCCATCTTTGCTAGCCAAAAATTTCGCACCAAGTAGAGATACTACTTGTGCATCCAAAACCGTTAAACCCAAATCTTATTTTCAAGAGTCCACCATACCTACCTAAGGATTGAGTAAGATCCTTCAAGTAAGTTGTCATCGGTGCAATAAGGCAATAAAATTGCTTATAAAAGTGTTAGATCATTTAGTGTAAGAGAAAATTAAGCATTGTGCGAACTTGTGATGACAAAGAATAAAAACGACAGACTGCATAATAAAGGTTGCTATCACAAGGGGCAATATAACGTGACGTTCTTTTGCACTAAGGGATTGAGCATACAAACAAAAAGCGCATGGCAACCTCTGCTTCCCTCTGCGAAGAGCCTATCTTTTACTTTTATGAATTTACTTTTATGCAAGAGTCAAGGTTCTTCTCTCTATTCCTTTTTATTTTTTCTTTTGGCAAGCATCATGTGGTGAGGAAAGATCTAGGCACATATATCCAGTTGGATATGGGTAGCATGAGTTATTATTGTTGACATCACCCTTGAGGTGAATACGTTGGGAGGTGAAAATATAAGTGAGAGGATCGATATAGTTGACTAGGGGGGGGGTGAATAGGCAACTAACAATTTTTAGCTTTCCTTTACCAAATTAAACTTTGCATCAAAGTAGGTTGTCTAGATATGCAACTAGGTGAGCAACCTATATGATGCAACACATACAAGCACACAAGCAAGAAAGGAAAGTAACACAAGTAAGCTTGCAAAAGTAAGGGGAGGAGAAGACCAAAAGTGGAGCCGGTGAAGACGAGGATGTGTTACCAAAGTTCCTTCCTTTTGAAGGAAAGTACGTCTCCGTTGGAGCGGTGTGGAGGCACAATGCTCCCCAAGAAGCCACTAGGGCCACCGTATTCTCCTCACGCCCTCACACAATGCGAGATGCCGTGATTCCACTATTGGTGCCCTTGAAGGCGGCGACCGAACTTTTACAAACAAGGTTGGGGCTCTCTCCACAACTTAATTGGAGGCTCCCAATGAAACCACGAAGCTTCACCACAATGGAATATGGATCCGAGGTGACCTCAACCGTCTAGGGTGCTCAAACACCCAAGAGTAACAAAATCCACACAAAAAAGTATGGGGGAAGCAAATATCCTTTGGTGGAAGTGTAGATCTAGGTCTCCTTCAATCCCTAGCAAATCAACAAGTTTGAGTGGCTAGAGAGAGAGAGATCGGGCATGAGAGCTTGAGTTGCATTAATGGTGGAGTGAGAGAGGTCAAAGGTAGGAGTGGTAGGTGGGAGAAGCACCCTTATATAGCAACCCTAAAATTTCAGCCGTTACTGCGTTTTTTGCACTGCAGCGGTACAACCGGTCCTTGTCCCGGTACAACCGGGACTCACGGTGTATCTGTAGAACCCTACCAGGCGGTACAACCGGGCCAGCAGGCGGTAGTACCGGTTAAGAAAATAACCGGACTAACCGCCTAGCCACCGCACAACTACCGCATCAAAACAGAAGCTTGACCGGTACTAGACCGGTGCATGGCCGGAACAACTGCATGGCCTTGAGCTCTTGGGCGGCTAAGTTCAGAGCGGAAGAACCGCTCGGACCACCGGTGGTACCGGTCATCGAGGAACGACCGGAGCAACCGGGCCACTACCGCCCGAGAACCGCATCAAAACAGAAGCTCGAGCGGTACTTGAGGGTGCATGGCCGGAACCACCGCCCTAGCTTTTGCAGAGCAAGGTGGTGGTACCACCGCCCGGAGGCAGCAGTACAACCGCTCGATCAAAGCTGGTGAGCGTCAAGACCCAGCGGTAGAACCGCTCCAAAGAGCGGTACAACCGCTGGGCAGAAACAGTGAGCAGAAGTATATAAGGGAAGAGATAAGGGAAACTCTCTCTCACACACCCGAGAAAGACAAAGGAGGGGTGATGAAGGTGTATGTGAATAGATTCCCCCAGTTCTTTCTAATGAGGATTCCCTCTTGATAGTACGGGTTCCCTACGACCAAAGAGATAAAAAAGCATAGGGGACTCCGTCTTCGATCTTTTCCTACGAGAGAGAATAGCTTTCCGATGTAGGCCTAAGCGTCAAGAACCTGAAACATTTAGCACAAGATTAGACCAACAACGGGTTGTCATCATCATCCAAAACATAAAGTAGGGAAATGCCCTTTCAATCTCCCCCTTTTTGGTGGATGATGACAACAACACGATTTGCAAGAGAGAAGTCTATGAAATCTAGTCAGAACTCCCCCTAGATGTGTGCCCCAATATGAACAAGCTGTTAGAAAGCATGGGCACACATTCAGGGCTAGACTCCCCCTAGATTTTATGGACTCACCACTCTAAGCACATAATATGATAGATAGCAATAATAATAATAATAACCGATGAACTAAAAGCAATAATAAGTAGCATAAGTATCAACACAGCAAGAACCACGAACAAAGTACAACACTAAAGAGAAACACGAGGAAACGAGAAACCCATGCAAATCCCGAGACCTATAGGACCATCTCCCCCTTTGGCATCAAGACACCAAAAAGGAAAAGAGCGAAGCTAGCGTCCCAAAGCTCAGTAGTCCTCCTCTGACTCCTCGGTCGCATCTGGATCCTCATCAGCAGAGTCGTCATCGTCGTTGTGATCGGATTCCTCCATGGCATTGTCAGCAGCAGCAAAAGAGGTGGATGGCTGGGGAGGGGCCTCATCATCAGTCCAGGTGTTGTGGGTTGAAATCCAACGCTCCTCTAGGGTGATGCTCTTCTCAGAGCAACTCTGAACTGGCATATTGTGGTGCTTCATCATTGCAATTTGGTGACGCCGTGCAAGCTTCTCATTGACATGTGCCTCATACATCTTCTTCTGGATGTCAGTCTGGAGACAAAAGGTCTTCTTCACCTTGGCAGTGAGCTTGGCCACCCAAGAGGGCTTGGCCCCTGGCTCCATCTCAAAGTCCTCATCGTTAGAAGTGGCATAGACATCCTCAGGAGCATTGGCAGGGAAGCGAGGCTCGGCGTGCTTCTTCTTCTTAAGAAGCTTGACCTCATGAACAGTGAGATTGTCTGGAGAAGTGAGGAGCTCTCCGGGACGACGAACAGCCCACATAGAGTTCAAAAAGCACATGACAAACGGAGCGAAGATTGGGACCTTACGGTAGATGACCATGTTGTACATCTCATGCCACAGCCAATTGGACACATCAAACGTTGCACCAGTCCCCACCATGGTCTTCATAGAAACCATCAAGTCAACCAAATAGCCATGAATCTCATCTTGATTGCCCACCTTGGGCAAGAGCACATTACGGAACACTCGGTGCATGATGTCATAGACCTTCTCCAAATCCTTGGATTCTCCAATAATCCCACGGCCCCGAATGTACAGAGGGGCAAGCTTCTCCTTAGGCATGGACTCAGGATGGTCATGAGGACGGATGCCACCCCTTCCTTCCAGACCGGTATCATACCCAATAGCATTGCAAAAAGCCCTCCAGGGAAATTGAAAGAGCTCATCACGACACATGAAAGTGAGAGTGCGTGCGTCATCTTCTCCAAAGTGAACCGTGGAATAGAACTGATGGATGAGTTGAACATCAAAGTCACAGTTGACTGACATGAGCTTGACAAGATCAAATTCCTCGCAGAGAGCCCATGCCTCACCAAAATACTCCAAGTTGCTCCTCCAATGGTCAAGATCGATGGTCCATTGCTTGGCATACCTGTTCTTGTTGTACTCAAAGAGTTCATGTACAAAACATACTTGCATCTCATTCCGGAACTGAACGGTGCTCCAACGAGGAGCAATGGGAACCTCATAAGGATTCTTCGAGCGGAAGGCTTCCCAATCCTTGGCTTTCCAACGGTGCAACAGCATTACCACACGTTGCTTTGCAGTGGCAGACTTTTCACGATGAGTGGGCTTGGTAGGAATCACAACCTCTTCTTCGTCATCTGACACAACCGGACGCAAGGTCCGTCGTGCCCTCTTCTTGGTCTTGCGAGGAGCAGAGCGAGAACTAGATCCACCTGAACACACGCACAAGGAGAACACAAGAGACCCAACAAGGATGAGAGGATTGCACACACAAATGGAAGAAAAGAAATATTGCACGAACTTAGAAAATGAAACAGGGCTACATGGTGCAGATATCCCGGTTGAACCGGTTCTCCTACCGGTAGTACCGCTCCAGTGGTTGTATCGCCTGCAGAGGCAGTAGAACCGCTTGAACAGTGGCACTACGGGTAGAGACTAGATTTAACTGTGAAATATGAATCATACTAGCCATATTCTACTCTCAAAGACGTGCAATCTAAGCATGAGGCAAAAAGTGATCTCTTCCACCCAATAGTTTAATCAATAAACACGGAATGTCAAGTAATGCCCTAGAACAAAGGGAACAAACCCTAGAACGAAGAACGAAAGACAATGGGGCATTACCGTCATCCATGGGAAGAGATCGGGAAGGAGGAGGCCTCCTTGGAGAGGATCCACGGAGACCACACGGATCCGAAGCGCGAGAAGCACTCCGGTGCAGAGGCAATGGCGGCCGGCGGCTAGGGAACAAGATGGGAAGGGCTGGGGAAGGAAGAAAAGAAACCCCCACCAGCCCGAGGGGAATATATAGGCCCAAAGTCGCGCGGCGGTTGTACCGCTCAAGGGAGCGGTTGTACCGCTGCCTGGTAGGAGCCAGTGGGTACGGGCGGTACTTCCGTCGCCAAGAGGCAGCGGTAGTACCGCCGTAACCAATCGATAGAACTGGCCAGACGCCCCCCCTAGTGGTTGAGCGGTGGAACCGCTAAGCCACCACTGGGAGACCGCCTGGAGAGCACCAGTGGTAGAACCGCCTGTGACCTCGGTTGTACCGCCCGGACACCATCACCAACGCCATGAACAAGAGTGTGCAATATAGACTAGATGGCTTGAGGAAGGAAAGGCTTGGGATAGAGAAGGCATGAGAAAAAGGTGGGTCTCCAAGAAATACAAAAAGAAAAAGAAAGAGAACCACACTTGGAGACCCCTACACCTAGCGCCTAAGAAAACAAACTAAGGCACGAACAAGAAGGACTAACACAAGGCACAACACGAACAAGGTGGTCGGAGGCCGTAGCCCCCTTATGTATGAGTCAATTGGTATGGCACTGCGAAGAATTATCCTTGGGACCATGACCAAAACTCATCTTTGAAGCACAAGTACCATCACAAATGGCTAATGTGGAAGAGTTGTTCAGTTTATGCATAATGGGGGGAGGGAGAGTTCATTGAGAGAACAACACTCCCTCTAGGTCTATGCCTGCATCTAAACAAGATAACAAATTGAGTATGGTGGGGTGTGCAAGGGTTCAAGCAACATTGCCCGAATCAATGATATTTAGCTCATGCCTTAACTCGCGAAATCTTGCTTCATCCAACGGCTTCATGAAAATATCTGCAAGGTTATCATGAGTGTTGACATAGTTGAGCTCGATCTCCCCTCGCCTAATGTGATCCCAGATGAAGTGATACCGAATCTCAATATGCTTCGTCTTGAAGTGTTGCACCGGGTTGAGAGAAATCTTGATTGCACTTTCATTGTCACACCAAAGAGGAACTTTGTCACAAAGGACACCGTAATCCTTTAAAGTTTGCCTCATCCATAAGAGTTGTGCACAACAACTACCAGCCGCTACATACTCTGTTTCGGTGGACGAGAGAGACACACAACTTTGCTTTTTGGAAGACCAACTTACCAAAGAGCAACCAAGGAATTGGCACCCTCCAGAAGTGGACTTCCTATCCACTTTGTCTCCCACCCAATCGGAATCCGAATACCCCACAAGCTTGAAGTTTGCTCCTCTTGGGTACCATAAGACAAAGTTTGGGGTATGAGCCAAAAAGATTAGTTTGACCGCCACATAGTGACTTTCCTTAGGTGCGGCTTGAAACCGTGCACAAATTCCCACACTCAACATGATATCCGGTCTAGATGCACAAATGTAAAGCAAGGAGCCAATCAGGGAGCGATATACCTTTTGATCCACCACTTTACCATTGGGATCTATGTCAAGTTGGCACTTTGTGGGCATTAGAGTGGAAGCCGGCTTGACATCACTTAGCTTGAATCTCTTGAGCATGCCTTGAGTGTATTTGGCTTGGTTGATGAAGGTTCCTTCTCTTCTTTGCTTCACTTCGAACCCTAGAAAGAACTTCAACTCTCCCATGGAAGACATCTCGAACTTTGAGGTCATGAGAGCGGCAAATTCCTCATTGAAAGCTTTGTTAGGGGAACCAAAGATAATATCATCAACATATAATTGGCATACAAACAAATCCCCTTTAACCTTCTTAGTAAGAAGAGTGGGGTCGATTAGCCCAACTTCAAAACCACGGTCTTGTAACAACTCGGTAAGGTGGTCATACCATGCACGTGGGGCTTGTTTAAGGCCATAGAGTGCCTTATCGAGTTGATACACATGATCGGGAAAGTAGGGATCCTCGAACCCGGGGGGTTGCTTGACATAAACCAATTCATTAATAGGACCATTAAGAAAAGCACTCTTGACATCCATTTGTTGCAACTTAAAGTTATGATGAGAAGCATATGCAATCAACATGCGAATGGATTCAAGACGAGCAACGGGAGCAAAGGTTTCACCGTAGTCGATACCCTCGACTTGGGAGTAGCCTTGTGCTACCAAGCGAGCCTTGTTGCAAATGATAATCCCATGGGCATCTTGCTTGTTCTTAAATATCCACTTGGTTCCAATGACATTGTGGTTCCCCGTCGGTCTTGGCACCAATCTCCATACTTTGTTGCGCTCGAAGTTGTTGAGTTCTTCATGCATGGCATTGAGCCAATCCGGATCTTCGAGCGCCTCATAGACCTTGTGGGGTTTGGCACAAGAGACAAACGCGTGATGCTCACAATAGCTTGGTAATTGTCTATGAGTGCTTACCCCCTTTCTTAAGCTTCCAAGCACATTCATCATGAGATGATCCTTGGTGGAGAGCTTGGAAGCAACCTTAGCGGCACGACGCTCCAATTCCTCCTCGGGGGTGAGACGAGGAGTGGTCACTTGATCATCTTGAGCGTCGTCTTGAGCTTGTTCTTGTTCTTGAACTTGCTCGGAGGAGAGAATTTGACCTTGGGCATCACTTGGTGTGTCAACACCGTCTTGAGCATGATCTTGCCCTTGGTCTTGTTCTTGAGGATGAGGGTCTTCATGTTGTTCTTCGGAAGCGTGTGGGCCTTGGGTTGGTGATGGCTCCACTTGAGTGGAGCATTGTGCTTCTCCTTCGGCCACAAGGGGTTCCTCAATGGGTAGGATAAAACCAACACCCATTCTTCTTATGGCTTGAGGAGGAATTTCATCACCTACATCACAAAGTGCCACTTTGCTCCACTTGGGAGCCGTTATTCTCATCAAACTCCACGTTACACGTCTCCTCAATAAGTCCCGTGGATTTATTGAGGACACGGTAAGCATGAGAGTTTGTAGCATAACCAACAAATATGCCCTCGTAAGCTCTAGCGTCAAACTTAGACAACCGAACACCTTTCTTGAGAATGAAACACTTACACCCAAACACCCGAAAGTACTTGAGGTTGGGTTTGTTACCGGTGAGTATCTCATATGGAGTCTTGTTCAAGCCCTTGCGGAGGTAGAGCCGATTGGGTGCATGACACGCGGTGTTGATGGCTTGGGCCCAAAAGTTGTATGGAGACTTGAACTCCGCCATCATGGTCCTTGCCGCATCCATCAACGTCCGGTTCTTCCTCTTCGCAACACCGTTTTGTTGAGGGTTGTAAGGTGCGGAATATTGATGCTTGATCCCCTCATCACTAAGAAACTCGTCCAAGGTGTAGTTCTTGAACTCGGTGCCGTTGTCACTTCTTATTGTCAAGATCTTTGCATTGTGTTGACGTTGTGCTTCATTTTCAAAGTCAATGACGGTTTGTTGGGTCTCGCTCTTCCTCTTGAAGAAACACACCCAAGTGTATCTTGAGTAGTCATTCACAATCACCAAGCAATACTTCCTACCCCCAAGACTATCGAAGGATGGAGGCCCAAAGAGATCCAAGTGAAGGAGCTCCAAAGGCCTCTTTGAGTAAATGATAGTCGTGGGAGGGTGAGCCTTCTCATGTAGCTTTCCTTCGATACAAGCACTGCAAGCACGATCTTTAGCAAAACTAACATTCGTTAGTCCACGGACATGGTCCCGCTTGAGAAGACTTTGCAAAGATCTCATATTGACATGGGCTAGACGGCGATGCCAAAGCCAACCCACATCAACTTTAGCCATTAGGCATGTTGCAGTCTTAGTGGGTCGCTCCAAAAAGTTAATCAAATATAGACCATTCTCGACATGCCCAACAAAGGCTACTTTAAGAGTCTTGCTCCACAAGAGGGCCACGATATCGATATCAAAGAAAGTGGCAAATCCCATGTGTGGGGACCCTGACTCATAAGTCGAGATCACCGAATGCACGTGTACAGTGATCCCGGAGATCAATGCTCACTGAACACACAAAAGCTGAATAACAAGTCTTACATCCATACATATCGTATTACACAAATTATGACCATTATGGTCAAGTATTACATAGATAAAGCCACAAGGGCTGAATACCAAATAAACTTAAGCAGCGGAAATCTTCGTTGATAAGTACAACCCATGCCATATGCCTTAACCCTACAGGCATTCTGACTGGGAAACGTCCTAGTTCGCATGTTCGTCTCCAAAGAACTCTTCTTCGAACTCCTGTTCTTCCATGCCTGGCCAATTAAATAACCAGTGGCAAGCCAATGAGTACTTTGAATGTACTCGCTAGCAACCCACGATTGGAACAGGGCACAATGATGCAATGATATAGCACTAAGTAGGTAGTTTGCAGAAAGCTAGTTTTGAGTGCAATGACATGATCTATCAACATGTAAAGTATGCATCAAGAGAGTACAGACATCCGTATGAACAAGTAACAGTTATCAGAGTTGGACACCAATCCAACTTGATCATCGTGTCAAGTCATCTGACTTAACCCATTTAGCTTGATCAACACACCCACACACACACACACACACGTGGTTTTTAAAATTCTGGACGTAGTTTAAGCAGCACCGCCCAACTATCCTTGACCGTGGACACGGCTATTCGAATAGTTTTACACTATGCGGAGGTTGCACACTTTACCCCCAAGATCCGAGGAACTTCCGTGTCATCCACGACCCGCGGTACCTCAAGTACCCGGGGTAAGCACCCGATCACTATCTTTCCCTAGACGACACTAACATGGAGTCCACTCGATTGGTAGTAACCCCCGTGCCCAACCTTTCACAACTTAAAATTGTGGAGCCTTGCTCCCATATTCATCACATACCACTGGCATGGGGTACCAATGGTGTGTCCGGTGCCCCATAAAAATGTTCTTGGCCGCCCTACCTGGCATGACCCCGTCCCGAGAGAGAGCACCAACTCTCCCCTGTCACTAGTAATGCGGGCTCCAAGCTAGTATCGGCCTAGGTAATCAATAATGCCCTTTCCCATATAAGGGTAGAGTGGTTGCGCATGTAAGGTTGGGACAGTCGACAAATCTTAAATCTAATCCATTTTCGAAAACAACACACACACTTTCCTCGGTACACCACTTCGCCATCAAGTGGTTACCCATCTCATTATGTCCCTCGGGCATAAGTGTCACCCGATGGGGTTTTCGAAAAGTCTTTTGAAAATACTATGTCCCCATCACCATGCATATTCTCGTCCCTTTTTGCGTAGCACTACTTTAGCATCCTATCTACTCCCACCGGCATAACCCTCATAAGGAGGTAGGGTCATGCACAATGCAAGTATCAACGAGGTAGTAATAGAGGCAACCCATCAAAGTGGTTACCATCTCATCATGATTCCGATGCAACACTAATAAAGTGCTATATGACATGCATAAAAAGGGTTTCATAGACATGGTCAAAGGGCTGCTTGCCTTGGGCTTCAAAGTCTTCAAGTCCTTCTCCTTCTTCTTATCCAACTACTTCGTCAAATACGGGATCTATTCGTCGCAAAAGAAATGACGGGAAAAATAAGGCAATAGCAAAACAGAATAACCAAAGTGCTCAGAAAAATGTCAACTCATTTTTGTTAAATACTAGGGTGAAAACTAAGAAGGGTAAAATTCCTAGTTTTGGATTTGGAGTCATGGAAACAGTGCTAGGAATTTTAAATGTCAGGCATAAATGCTCAAATTCAAATTTAGATTTGAACACCGAAGAAAAGTTGGTTTGATAAGAGTGGAAACAGCACCAATAAATAGGTGAGATTATTACAAGAATTTAGGAGTTGGAATTATTGCATTTGGATTATTATTTAATCCTGTGGAATTTTTGGAGAAGTTATAGAAAAAAGAAAAGGAAAAAGGCCACTGTGCAACTGGGCCTATTCGGCCACAGTGCAGCAGGCCCAGGGGGAATCCAGCCCGCGCAAGGCTGCCACGTCGAAGGCGTATTTGGGAAATACACCTCCAGCCGACGCAGCAAACCGGTGCGCGCGCGTGCGTGTTTAAACCTGACGGGTGGGGCCCACCCGTCAGAGTGTGAGGCTGACCGACGGGCCCCACGGCCGTCGTCTTCAACCTCGGCCCAGAGAGGGAGGCGAGCTCACCGGCGTTGCTATGGTCGACGGCGAGGCGATCCAAGGGCATCAGCGTGCTCAGGGCGGAGTCGCCGTTCGGGTGGAGGTGGAGGCGGTCGCCAGAGTGTAGGGGTTCGCCGGCGATGAGGAAGCCGGCGGAAGGGCTTCAGGAGGTGCTTGCCCCGGTCGATTCCGGCTGCAATAGAGAGGGGAGGCAGAGGGGAAATGGTAAGAGAGGTGAGGCGGTTCCAGATCAAGAGAGATGGGGGGCAAAGGAGGCCTGTACCACGAGATCGACGGCGACCCGAAGCGGCGGAGCTCGAGCTCGTGCGGCTCTGGGAGTGAACGGGAGGCCCAGTGGGGCTATTTGGAATGGAAGAGGACGAGTGGTGGCTAGAGGGGGGCTCGGGGATGCCTTATATAGGCGAGCGGCGGTCCACCGTGGGCTCGTGCGCCGGGGAGCTCGTGCTCGTCGCTACGAGCCTCGGGAGGGTGCTGCGCCGAGTCTAGGGCGTTCTTGGGGGTCAACTATGCCCAGGGGGAGAAGAGAGGGAGCGGGGAGGGGTCAGAGACGCCGCGTGTGTGAGGCCGCTCATTGGAGCTCTCGGGCGGCCGGCGCGCGTGCGAGCAAGGGCAGCAGGAGGGAGAAGGAGGAGGGGGACAGAGGCGTAGCTTGCTGCGAACGTCGAGGAGCATCGGCTGGCGTGATGGGGAGAGCCGAGGTGGCCGGAGGTGGTTGGCAGGGGGCGGCTACAGTGCGGGAGCGCACTGTAGCGCGCTCCAGAGTGTGCAAATGGCCGGCATGCCATTTTTTGGCAAAGTGGGCACGGCCAAGCATGTCTGGTAGCTCTAGGGAGGAGTAAAGAATATGGGGAAAGCCTTGGATGCCTTGGGTGGCCACTGGAGTGAGGAGGGAGGTGAGGAAAAGGGGTGCAAGGCTGTCCAGAGAGGTAAAAGAGGTGGTTTCACCCCTCAATTATTGATCTGAGATGCAACCATTGCTACTGGAGGTAGAAGAGGTCTAGGAGGGGCTGTGGTAAAAAGTGGAGGCCATGGAGAACAGTGGAAGAGGTCAAAACAGGGGTTTTAGTAAAATGGCAGAAGGTGTTTGATGCTTGTTTGGTTAAGCAAATGAACTCCATTTGGCAGGAGAGTCTACAGGGTGAAATTGCACATATAATTAGGGCCTTGCACCCATTTTGAGCTTATTTGGGCAAAGTTCACAATGTATCTTTTGTAAACCCTAGAAATTAGCAGAAATGAACTTGTGTAGATCTAGTTGAGCAAATCACTTCCCCTTGATGAACCACTTGGTGTAGTGGCCTCATTTGGTCATGTGAACATGCTCAGAAAAGTTGGGGTCAAGGAGAGAAAGTTGGTAGTACAAAGTTGTTCAAGTTTGATTCTGGTCAGAGAGGGTTTTGGGGCATTTTGGTGAACCAAAATGACCTTGATTTATATGAGGCTTTGCAAGGTGATCATAATATGCATTTGTGACTTGCTGGATTTTCCTTGGATTTTTATGAAAATATTTCCTGTAGAAATATTTCAAATCCTTAGAATGGGCAGAAAGGGTTTTGGGAGGTTTTGTTCAATATTTTGAACATGACCATGTGTTGAAACTCTTATATATGGAAAATATATGTCCACTGAGTTTCCCTGATTTTTGTCAAATATTTTTGAAACAATAAAATAATTTTTCCCTATTAAAGACCATTTCTGGCCTTAAGAAAAAGCTTTTAAATAAAATAGGAAAATAACTTTTAAAATTATATTTTTGTGGTTTATGGGAGTCCTATATCTAATAGGATTCAAATATACTTTTGGAAAGATTTTTACTGCCCTTAATTAAGTACTTTCTGTGCAAACCTCAATTCAAGGGTTTTTGGAAAACTAATTTTTGAAAATACTTTTTGGCCAAATTATTTTTGTAAGAAAATACTATATTGCTCTATACACATGGCATGATCATTGGGCAGAAGTTTGGGGCAAGGAGATGAAGTATAGAAGGTGGAGTTGTGTTGACTTTAAAGAGCACTTGAAAAACACAGAGAGAAAACCAACTCCAAATAAAAGCCAAATAATGCAAAAGTTTTTGTCAAACCACACTTTATCAAGATTTATTAGCTTAAGTGTTGTGGCATGAAAATCAGGGTGTGACACCATGATTGCAAGTTGACGAACGGAAAGTAAATTGTATGCAAGGGACTCAACAAGCATGACCTTCTCGATCGTGAGATCATGAGAGATGACTACCTTGCCAAGTCCCAATACCTTAGAAGATGAGGCGTCACCCCACTCGACATTGGTGGGCATAGATGGAATCTTGTGCATGTCCACCACCAAGTCCTTGCTTCCGGTCATATGATTTTTAGCTCCGCTATCGAGCAACCATGATCCCCCACCAGAAGCAAACACCTACAAGAGATCAATGCTTGGTTTTAGGTACCCATTTTGTAATGGGTCCTTTGATGTTAGTAACAAGGGTCTTTGGAACCCAAATAGACCATTCAATGTACTCATGAGGAGAACCAACGAATTTGGTATAGACATGCCCATCACTAGCACGACATAACATATAAGAAGGATTAAAGTCGCTGGCTTTGATGGGAGGAGTGGCATTGCCCTTTTTGACACCGCCACCCTTCGCATTATTCTTCTTCTCCTTGGAAGCACTCTCTCCCTCCTTCACAAAGGTTTGCATGAGCGGTGGAGGTCGTTTGGTCTTGTCATTCTTCTTCTTGTTCTTGGACTCGGGCACGTACCCAACCCCTTCCTTGGCCACAACTCCCTTTTGGTTGATCAAGAGGTCGTTGAGGTTCTTCTTGCCTTGTATGCAAGTCGCAAGACCTCTCTCAAGTTGCACCTTTAGCTTAGCGTTCTCCTCAACAAGATGCACATGCTCAGAACACGGGTTAGTAGCATTTGCATTATCAATTAACATCATACGAGGGAAAGTGGATTTTTCCTTGGTTAGCTTTACTTGAAGTTGATCATGAGACTCTTTGAGGCTAGCATGAGCACCCTTCAAGACTTTGTGAGCCTTGTCAAGTAGATCAAACTCCTCTTTGAGTCTAGCAAGATCAACCTCAAGTTCGGCCTTCTCGGAGTTTAGCACATGAGAAACAATGAGAACATGATCATAATCTTTCTTTAACTTAGCATGATCAACGTTGTGTGACTCCTCAAGAGCCAAACGAAGACCACACTCTTCCTCAAGAGCATTGGAAAGATCCGAGATCTCATCGGCATAGTCACGATTATGTCCTTCCATCTTAGTGATGGTATCTTCGTGAGCCCCGATCATGTCATTGGCTTCACCAAGTTGTTCCAAGAGAGAAACAAAGTGCTTCTTGGATTTACCCTTAAGTTTGCCCATAAAGGCCTCAAACTCATTCGCCTCCACATTAGCTCCCTCATGTTCATCAATGCTATCCATCGAAGAAGGATGATTAATGATGGTAGTTTTGATGTTGGGGGTTACCTTGTTGGTGGCTTTAGCCATGAGGCACTTGGCGGTGATGCTCTCATTGGGTGAGTCGAAGAGAGACACCCGTGAAGTCGTCGCAATGGCAATTGAGGCCATGGCCGCCGACTCACCATCTTCATCATCGTCATCATCCTCATTGTACTCTTATTGTACCACCAATGCCTTGGGAGGAGTCTTCTTGGTGAAGTTGCTCTTGTTGGGGAACGACTTGGCCTTGTCCTTTCGGATGAGCTTGCCACCATTGTCTTCCCTCTTCTCATACGGGCACTCCGCAACAAAATGACTCGCATTGCCACAATTGTAGCAAGTCCTTACACATTGCTTGCTCTTCGTGCCACTTGAGTTGTTTTTGTTAAAGTTTGGCCTTGAGTTTTTCTTGCTCCAAAATTGCCTTGAAGTGAGTGCCATGTGTTCATGATATGCATACTTTGTATCTTCGGGGTTGCTCTCCTCTTCTTCCTCTTCTTCTTCTTCAAGGCAGAGCTTGGCCTTCAATGCAAGGTTGGGCTTCTTTGCCCTTTGAGAACGAAGCACCGCATTGTCGGCGGTCTTGTCCAAAATGTTCATGGCCACAAACTCATCCAACACTTCGCTTGAGGTCAAAGTGTGGAAGTCCGGCCTTTGACGAATGACGGAGGACATGGCCTTGTGGTAGGGCATCATTGCCTTGAGGAATTTTTGCTTGATCCAATTGTCATCCGTGTCCTTGCTCCCGTGATCTCGAGTGAGATCGCGAGTTTGGTTACTCTCCGGTAAAGCTCACGAGGTTCTTCATCTTCTTTCATTGCAAACTCATCGGCCTCATCTTGCACCACTTCATAGTTGGAGCGTTGAATGCTTGCGCTTCCCTGATAGAGAGAGACAACACAGAGCCATGCGTCTTTGGCCAAGGCGAAGGGCCGAAGATGAGGTAGATCTTCGGGTGGAATTGCATCTTGAATGATGAAGAGAGCATTCTCATTGAATTGATTATCCGCGGCTTCTCGAGGAGTAAAGTTGCTTGGATCATGCGGATAGAAACCTTCTTCAATGATTCTCCAAAGATTAGTGTTCACATGATTTAAATGACGTTTAAAGCGGTAAACCCAAGAATCAAAGTCCTCATTTTTCACAATCTTAGGGGGAGGACCAGCATGATTCAAATGAGTGGAAGGAACCGGTGCACCATAAACAAGTGGTGGTTCCACATGGGCAAAGATGGCGGTGCCATTCTTACCACTAGAAGAAGGAGCCTTTTCACTACTAGCTTCCCCCTTATCGGAGGTAGCATCCGTCACATTGTCGGTGGGATTACCCACTTTCAACCGTGCGGTGGATTGTTTAAGCCCTTCAAGGAATTTAGTAAACATGCTTTCAACCTCGGTCGTCATGGAGGTTTTCAATGTCTCCAAGGCCACATTGAACTCCTCACGAGAGACCGAGGTTCCCCCATCTCCCGTAGACGAGATCGGATTCACACCGGAGTGTTCCTCCACACTGTCTACGGTATCAACCATACTCTTCGGACGGTAAAGTCCTTAATAAAGAGACAAGGCTCTGATACCAATTGAAAGGATCGATATAGTTGACTAGAGGGGGGGTGAATAGGAAACTAACAATTTTTAGCTTTTCTTTACCAAATTAAACTTTGCATCAAAGTAGGTTGTCTAGATACGCAACTAGGTGAGCAACCTATATGATGCAAGACATACAAGCACACAAGCAAGCAAGGAAAGTAACACAAGTAAGCTTGCAAAAGTAAGGGGAGGAGAAGACCAAAAGTGGAGCCGGTGAAGACGAGGATGTGTTACCGAAGTTCCTTCCTTTTGAAGGGAAGTACGTCTCCGTTGGAGCGGTGTGGAGGCACAATGCTCCCCAAGAAGCCACTAGGGCCACCGTATTCTCCTCACGCCCTCACACAATGCGAGATGCCGTGATTCCACTATTGGTGCCCTTGAAGGCGGCGACCGAACCTTTACAAACAAGGTTGGGGCTCTCTCCACAACTTAATTGGAGGCTCCCAACGAAACCACGAAGCTTCACCACAATGGAATATGGCTCTGAGGTGACCTCAACCGTCTAGGGTGCTCAAACACCCAAGATTAACGAAATCCACACAAGAAAGTATGGGGGAAGCAAATATCCTTTGGTGGAAGTGTAGATCTAGGTCTCCTCCTTCAATCCCTAGCAAACCAACAAGTTTGAGTGGCTAGAGAGAGAGATCGGCCAAGAGAGCTTGATTTGCATTAATGGTGGAGTGAGAGAGGTCAAAGGTAGGAGTGGCAGGTGGGAGAAGCACCCTTATATAGCAACCCTAAAATTTCAGCCGTTACTGCGTTTGTTGCACTACAGCGGTACAACTGGGACCCATGGTGTATCTGCAGAACCCTACCAGGCGGTACAACCGAGCCAGCAGGCGGTAGTACCGGTTAAGAAAATAACCGGACTAACTGCCTAGCCACCGCACAACTACCGCATCAAAACAGAAGCTTGACCGGTACTAGGGCGGTGCATGGCCAGAACAATCGCATGGCCTTGAGCTCTTGGGCGGCTAAGTTTAGAGCAGAAGAACCGCTCGGACCATCGGTGGTACCGGTCATCGAGGAACGACCGGAGCAACCGGGCCACTACCGCCCGAGAACTGCATCAAAACAGAAGCTCGAGCGGTACTTGAGCGGTGCATGGCCGGAACCACTGCCCTAGATTTTGCAGAGCAAGGTGGCGGTACTACCGCCCGGAGGCAGTGGTACAACCACTCGATCAAAGCTGGTGAGCGTCAAGACCCAGCGGTACAACCGCTCCAAAGAGCGGTACAACCGCTGGACAGAAACAGTGAGCAGAAGTATATAAGGGAAGAGATAAGGGAAACTCTCTCTCTCTCACACCCGAGAAAGACAAAGGAGGGGTGATGAAGGAATAAGTGAATAGATTCCCCCAGTTCTTTCTAATGAGGATTCCCTCTTGATAGTACGGGTTCCCTACGACCAAAGAGATAGAAAGCATAGGGGACTCCGTCTTTGATCTTTTCCTACGAGAGAGAATAGCTTTCCGATGTAGGCCTAAGCGTCAAGAACCTGAAACATTTAGCACAAGATTAGACCAACAACGAGTTGTCATCATCATCCAAAACATAAAGTAGGGAAATGCCCTTTCAATAAGCCCCTATATTTCTATGTGTCCGGTTGAAACGTTTTGCTCATGTGTATGCGGTGAGTGTTAGCAATCATAGAAGACTATATGATGGTTGAGTATGTGGACTTGCATAAAGGCTCCTATATGTGACCCTTCCTGGAAAGATGATGAATTGTAGCTGCAAAGTTGAATGAGAACATAGTTTGTTGGTTTCCAATAGAGTTTATGCTTTATACTTTGATGTTGTGATGAATTGTTACTTATTCATGCGAAGTCTATGATAAAAGTTTGATGTTAAAGTTTGTTGTTGTTATAATAATTTAGATGATGCTTCTATGTCCGTATTTTGTTTTATCGACACCTCTCTCGCTAAGATGTGGAGATGTTTTTCAATTTCGGTTTTCTTGAGGACAAGCGAGGTCTAAGCTTGGGGGAGTTGATACGTCAATTTTGCATCATGTTTACCTACTGTTATTTATAATGTTTTTATACATAATAATGCATTTTGGAGTAATTCTAATGTCTTTTCTCTCATAATATGCAAGGTTCACACAAAGAGGGAGAATTCCGGCAGCTAGAAATCTGGACCTAAAAAAGCTACGTCAGGCTACCTATTCCACACAACTCCAAATGAGATGAAACTTCATGAGGAATTTTTATGGAATAAATAATAAATACTAGAGAAAATAACTACCGGAGGGGGTCCACCTGGTGAGCACAAGACACCAGGGCGCGCCAGGGCCCCCAGGCATGCCCTGGTGGGTTGTGCTCAGCCCAGCCCACCTCCGGTGCCCAGCTTCTAGTATATAAGTCATTTTGACCTAGAAAAAATAAGGAGAACTTTCGGGACGAAGCGCCGCCGTCTCGAGGCGGAATTTGGGCGAGAGCACTTTTGCCCTCCGGTGGAGCGATTCCACTGAGCGAACTTCCCTCCCGGAGGGGGAAATCATCGTCATCATCATCACCAACAACTCTCCCATCTTGGGGAGCGCAATCTCCATCAACATCTTCAACATCACCATATCCTCTCAAACCCTAGTTCATCTCTTGTGTTTAATCTTTGTACCGAAACTATAGATTGGTACTTGTGAGTGACTAGTAGTGTTGATTACATCTCGTAGTTGATTACTATATGGTTTATTTGGTGGAAGATTATATGTTCAGATGCAATATGCTATTTAATACCCCTCTAATCTTGAGCATCCTTATCATTTGTGAGTAGTTACTTTTGTTCTTGAGGTCACGGGAGAAATCTTATTGCAAGTAATCATGTGAATTTTATATGTGTTCAATATTTTGATGGTATGTATGTTGTGATTCCCTTAGTGGTGTCATGTGAACATCGACTACATGACACTTCACCATATTTGGGCCTAAGGGAATGCATTGTGGAGTAGTTATTAGATGATGGGTTACAGGAGTGACAGAAGCTTAAACCCTAGTTTATGCGGTATTCCATAAGGGACCGATTGGATCCAAAAGTTTAATGCTATGGTTAGAATTTATTCTTAATACTTTTCTCATAGTTGCGGATGCTTGCGAGGGGGTTAATCATAAGTAGGAGGTTTTTCAAGTAAGAACATCCCCTAAGCACCGCTCCACCCACATATCAAATTATCAAAGTAGCGAACACAAATCAAACCAACATGATGAAAGTGACTAGATGAAATTCCCGTGTACCCTCAAGAACGCTTGGCTTTCATAAGAGACCGTTTTGGCTTGTCCTTTGCCTCAAAAGGATTGGGCTACCTTGCTGCACTTTTGTTACTATTATCGTTACTTGCTCATTACAAATTATCTTGCTATCAAACTACTCGTTATTGACAATTTCAATGCTTGCAGACATTGCCTTGCTGAAAACCACTTGTCATTTCCTTCTGCTCCTTGTTGGGTTTGACACTCTTACTTATTGAAAGGACTACGATTGATCCCCTATACTTGTGGGTCATCAAAGGTCCGGTCGCTATTTTATAGGCCACTGTGGCTGAGCTCACCATTAACTGGAGGTAATTAGATAGACAACAAGCCGGCGGCCTGAAAGATCGAGGATGTCGCCTAGAGGGGGGAGGGGTGGGGTGAATAGGCGCTTTAAAATAATTATGGTTTAGCCTTGAACAAATGTAGAATAAACCAAGCGGTTAAATTGTCAAGTACAAAACCTACAACAACTAGGCTCACCTATGTGCATCAACAACTTATGCTAAGCAAGATAAACAACTATGTGATAGCAATATATATAACATTAAACACAATGGGTATCACAAAGTAAAGTGCATAAGTAAAGGGCTCGGGTAAGAGATACCCGAGGCATGCAGAGACGACGAAGTATCCCGAAGTTCACACCCTTGTGGATGTTAATCTCAGTTTGGAGCAGCGTGGAGGCACAATGCTCCCAAGAAGCCACTAGGGCCACCGTAATATCCTCATGCCCTCGCACAATGCAAGATGTCGTGATTCCACTAAGGGAGCCTTGAGGGTGGTCATGAAACCCGTAAAAATGGCAACCCATGAGGGCGGTCACCGAACCCGTACACTTTGGCAACCCTTGGGGGCGGTCATATGTACCCTTCAAATTGCTCGGGGCGATCTCCACAACCTGATTGGAGACCCCTGTGCTTGCCCGGAGCTTTACACCACAATGATTGAGCTCCGAACACCACCAACCGTCTAGGTCACCCAAGCACCTAAGAGGAACAAGCTCTAGGGTACCAAGCACCCAAGAGTAATAATCTTCTCAACTTGTAACTTCCATGTATCACCGTGGAGAACTCAAACTGATGCAACTAATGCAATGGCAAGGGCACACGGAGTGCCCAAGTCCCCCACTTTGAAATCCCACCAAAGCAACGAAGGCTATGGAGGAAAAGGAGAGGAAGAACAAGAAGGAGAACACCAAGAACTCCAAGATCTAGATCCAAGGGGTTCCCCTCACATAGAGGAGAAAGTGATTGGTGGAAACATAGATATAGATCTCCTCTCTCTTTTCCCTCAAGAACTAGCAAGAATCATTGGAGGGATTGAGAGTTATCAAGCTCGACGAAGGTCAACAATGAGGGAAGAACACGAGCTCAAGAGATAAGGTTCAATGGGGAAGAAGAACCGCTTTTATAGGTGGGAAAAAAAATCCAACCGTTATGTGCTCAGCCCGCACATGAGTGGTACTACCGCTTGGGCGGCAGTAACATGAAAAATAGAGCAACATCTAGGAACCATGGGCAGTAGTGTCTCCTGGAGCGGTACTACCGCTGGAGAAGCAGAACACGGGAGCAGAGGAAGCAGGGCAGAGAAGAGCGCGACGATAGTACAGTAGTAGCGGTACTACCGCCCGAACGGGGCGGTACTACCGCTTATATGCGGTACTGCCGCACACACTTCCACCCTACTGCCGCTGAACCCGACACGAAAAATAGAACCCCCAGAATAAGCAGCGGTAGAAGCCGCGGAACTGGACAACTGAAATACCACTTACAAGCGGTACTACCGCTGCCCAGAGTGGTACTATCGCATGGGTGCATCAAAGCAAGCCCCAAACAAAACAGATGCAACAAGAAAACCAGAACTGCCATAAGTTCTGCATATGATCTCCAAATTGAGCAAACTCAAGCTTGTTGGATAGATGACGACGAGTAGCATCCAACATCAACTAAGAAGAGGCAGTAGAAAGATGCCAAAGGTATAGATATGTGAAACCTCTATAAATGAAGAACCAGCAAAAACCCTCAACATTGAAAACATCATAGAAGATGCATGTGAACTCCATTTTTGATGAACTCGAGCTTGTCATGAAGATGACCATAAGCTCCATATCTCACAAGGAGAAGAACCAAACAAGAACCAAGAAAGATGATGCAAGGATGCAATGGTTTGAGCTCTCTACGAACGATATGATTAAGCTACCAACTTGAGAGCCCCCCTTGATAGTACGACAATCAATCCTATAACCCGGTCTCCCAACTACCACCATGAGACCGGTAAAATAGAAAACCTATCAAGGGAAAATCTTTGCCTTTCGCATAATCCACTTGAGCTAGATGATGAACATCTTGTCCTCCTCAAGATGGACCACCTTTCCTGGTTGCATTGGGTCAATGAAGACTAGTTGATTGCTCCCCCACACTCCACTATGGGCGAGCCACTCTTTGGCACATCTTCACAAGTCCATTGTCACCACAATGGACGACAAGCTTCATGCACTTGATCTCTTCGTGATGCTCAACTTGAACTTGCACATGACAATCTTGATGATGATGATCACCACTTGATGTTCTCCTCTCCATGGATTGTATGATATCTTCCTCTTGACACAAACCCATGGAAATGTACCCAACCCCACATAGAACTCTCATGTAGACCATGAGTTAGTACACAAATCATAATGGACAATGCTTACCATACCATGGGATCACTTGATCCCTCGATACATATTGTGCACTTTGTGTGTTGATCAACTTGAATTACTCTCTATACTTAGTCTTGATCAATCTTGAATCTTTCCAACTCTCTTCATTTGGATGATGCCTTGAAGGTAAACATGAATGATCACACAATCTTCTTCTTCAAGACATGCTTGCAATAAGCTCAACTCTCACATGACCAATCGTTGGATAATTTCTTGAAAAACACCTTGGCCAACACATAAACTCCTTGAAACCAACACATGGACTTCAAGACAAGCCCATGGATAAATCCTTCAAATATAACTCAAGGCAACCATTAGTTCATAGAGATTGTCATCAATTACCAAAACCAAACATGGGGCACCGCAAGTTCTTTCACGGCCGGAGGATGGTCAAAGGCTGTCGTGGCACTACTCTCACGCGTAAGTACACACTACCACAACGGGTAAAAAGACACGTCTTCCAATGAGAAACTCAGAGTGGCCTGCGATCATACCTTCAGGCCACCTGCACACACGCCTCATGGCTGCACAGATTAACAAGAGACATGTGGCTTCCTGTTGTTAATCTTCTAAAATTATTCATTAAGGCGCTGCTCAAATAATTTATACGTCCAAGAAAATAGAGTAGCTTAGCAACGGACAAAAGATGACGCATAAAATGAGGCCAGAGCGACACCGAAGTTGGTGAGCACACTGACCCGGGAGGAAATCTTCTAGTGATGGTTAACGTCACAAATAATGATCTTACGTGATGGTTCGGTCTTCTTCACGAGGTTCGTTGTCACATGATAGCACATGTTTGTAGTGCGTGCACATGACTGCTCCTGGAGTGCCAATGGGCATTCACATCACCATTCCCACACTCACCCCTTCACTTGGTGCTTGGGCATGGTTGATGGCGAGGCTCTAATGTGCAGCAGGAGTCAACCGAGCGGTTTCAAGAAGACTACAATCAAGACTTGCACAATGATCGGGACCACCATGATGGTGATCGTGACATAGATGATCATTGTCGGCGTTGCCATGACATGCAATCATCTTGGTGTCAATGGCTTTTCTGCTGTAGCTCCCATGCCCTGGAACGTCGTGACGACCGCCTTTGTGACTCGAGTGATGAGCAATGTGATACGTCTCCAACGTATCTACTTCTCCAAACACTTTTGCCCTTGTTTTGGACTCTAACCTGCATGATTTGAATGGAACTAACCCGGACTGACACTGTTTTCAGCAGAATTACCATGGTGTTATTTATGTGCAGGAGCAAACATTCTCGGAATGACCTGAAACTTCACGGAGACACTTTTCAGAAAATAAGAAAAATACCTGCAAAAGATGAAGGCTAGGGGGCCCACCACCTTGCCACGAGGGTGGGGGGCGCGCCTGCCCCCCTAGGGCGCCCCCCTACCTCGCGGGCCTCCTGTTGCCTCTCCGACTCCAACTCCACCTCCATATATTGAGTTTCGATGAGAAAAAAAATCAAGGAGAAGAAATCATCATGTTTTACGATACGGAGCCGCCGCCAAGCCCAAAAACCTCTCGGGAGGGCTGATCTGGAGTCCGTTCGGGGCTCCGGAGAGGGGAATCCGTCGCCATCGTCATCATCAACCATCCTCCATCACCAATTTCATGATGCTCACCGCCGTGCATGAGTAATTCCATCGTAGGCTTGCTGGACGGTGATGGGTTGGATGGGATCTATCATGTAATCGAGTTAGTTTTGTTATGGTTTGATCCCTAGTATCCACTATGTTCTGAGATTGATGTTGCTATGACTTTGCTATGCTTAATGCTTGTCACTAGGGCCTGAGTGCCATGATTTCAGATCTGAACCTATTATGTTTTCATCAATATATGAGTGTTCTTGATCCTATCTTGCAAGTCTATAGTCACCTATTATGTGTTATGATCCGTTAACCCCGAAGTGACAATAATCAGGATACTTACCGGTGATGACCATAGTTTGAGGAGTTCATGTATTCACTAAATGTTAATGCTTTGTTCCAGTTCTCTATTAAAAGGAGACCTTAATATCCCTTAGTTTCCGTAAGGACCCCGCTGCCATGGGAGGGTAGGACAAAAGATGCCATGCAAGTTCTTTTCCATAAGCATGTATGACTATGTTCGGAATACATGCCTACATTATATCAATGAACTGGAGCTAGTTCTGTGTCACCCTAGGTTATGACTGTTACATGATGAACCGCATCCGGCATAATTCTCCATCGCCGATCCATTGCCTACGAGCTTTCCATATATTGTTTTTCGCTTATTTACTTTTCCGTTGCTATTGCTATCATCACTACAAAATACCAAAAATATTACTTTTACTACTATTACCTTTTGCTACCGTTACCACTACTATCATATCACTTTGCTACTAAACACTTTGCTGCAGATATTAAGTTTCCAGGTGTGGTTGAATTGACAACTCAGCTGCTAATACTTGAGAATATTCTTTGGCTCCCCTTGTGTCGAATCAATAATTTGGGTTGAGTACTCTACCCTCGAAAACTGTTGCGATCCCCTATACTTGTGGGTTATCAAGACTATTTTCTGGCGCCATTGCCGGGGAGCATAGCTCTATTCTTTGAGTCACTTGGGATATATATCTGCTTATCATTATGAAGAACTTGAGAGATCCAAAAACCAAGATCTATCCCTCAACTACGGGGGGAGGTAAGGAACTGCCATCTAGCTCTGCACTTGATTCACCTTCTGTTTTGAGTAAGCTTGCGACACCTACACCTGCTTCTGCTATTCGTTCTGATATGTTGCATGTTATTGATGATGCCACTTCTGCTATGCATGATACTTATGATGAAACTACCTCTATGCCTGATTCTACTATGCCACTTAGTGCTTTTCTTGAGGAACAACTTGCTAGGGCTAGAGAAATTGAAAATATTGAATCCGATGATACTGATGATGAAGAACCACTTGCTATTCCTAAGGGTTATGTTTTTGATCAAGATGCTTCTTTAGATATTTTAGCTTGCAGAAACAGAACTGAACTAAAAAATTATTCGCTAAATGGAGTAAGCAATCTCTAAATGCTAGAATAAAACCTGATCCTGCTTTTGCTACTTCACCTATCTTTGTTACTGATAAGGATTATGAATTCTCTGTTGATCTTGATATAATTACTTTGGTTGAATCTGATCCTTTTCATGGTTATGAATCTGAAACTGTTGTGGCACATCTTACTAAATTGAATAATATAGCTACCATGTTCACTAAAGATGAGAGAACTCGCTACTTTTACATCCTTAAAATATTTCCGTTCTCATTAAAGGGTGATGCTAAGATATGGTTTAATTCTCTTGATCCTGGTTGTGTGCGTAGTCCCCAGGATATGATTTATTACTTCTCTGCTAAATATTTCCCTGCTCATAAGAAACAAGCTGCTTTAAGGGATATATATATATATATATATATAATTTTGTGCAAATTGAAGAAGAGAGTCTCCCACAAGCTTGGGGGAGGCTTCTCCAATTACTTAATGCTTTGCCTGATCATCCTCTTAAGAAAAATGAAATACTTGATATCTTTTATAATGGACTAACAGATTCCTCCAGAGATTACCTGGATAGTTGTGCTGGTTCTCTTTTTAGGGAAAGGACACCGGATGAAGCTGAAATTCTATTGAATAATATGTTGACAAATGAAAATAATTGGACACCTCCGGAGCCTATTCCTAAACCAACTCCGAAGAAGAGGGGTATTCTATTTCTCAGTCCCGAAGATATGCAAGAGACAAAGAAATCTATGAAAGAAAAAGGTATTAAAGTTGAAGATGTTAAGAATTTACCTCCTATTGAAGAAATACATGGTCTTAATTTACCGCCCGTTGAAGAAACATATAATCCAAATCCTTTACCTATTGAAGAAACTCATGGTCTTGATAACCCAACACAGGTAGTAAAGGTAAATTCTCTCTATAGATATGGTAAAGCTGTAATCCCATTTACTAAAATTGCTAGCCCATGCTTAGATGAGTTTGATAAATTTATGGCTAAGCAAGAAGATTTTAATGCTTATTTTGGTAGACAATTAAAATACAATTCAAATATGCTTGGACACTTGGGTGATTATATGGCTAATGTTAATGTGAACTTAAACTTATTAGTAAGCATGCTTCGATGGTTACCACTCAAGTAGAACAAGTACTTAAAGCTCAAAATGATTTGCTCAATGAATTCAATAGTAAAGATAATGATTATGCTGTTAGAGTGGCTACTAGAACTGGTAGAATGACTCAAGAACCTTTGTATCCTAAAGGCCACCCTAAGAGAATTGAGCAAGATTCTCAGAGAAATAATTTAGATGCACCTAGTTCTTCTAAAAAGAAGAAAAAGAAAAATGATAGGACTTTGCATGCTCCTAGTGATCCTATTGTTGAAGCACCTGAGAATCCAAATGCTATTTCTATTTCTGATGCTGAAACACAACCTGGTAATGAACCAAAAACTAGTGATAATGCTAATAATAATGTTCATAATGATGCTCAACCTAGTAATGATAATGATATAGAAATTGAACCTGTTGTTGATCTTGATAACCCACAATCAAAGAATCAATGTTATGATAAGAAAGACTTTGTTGCTAGGAGACATGGTAAAGAGAGAGAGCCTTGGGTTCATAAACCCATGCCTTTTCCTCCCAAACCATCCAAGAAAAAGGATGATGAGGATTTTGAGCGCTTTGCTGAAATGATTAGGCCTATCTTTTTGCGTATGCGATTAACTGATATGCTCAAAACAAATCCTTATGCTAAGTATATGAAAGATATCATTACAAATAAAAGAAAGATACCGGAAGCTGAAATTTCCACCATGCTTGCTAATTATACTTTTAAGGGTGGAATACCAAAGAAACTTGGAGATCCAGGAGTACCCACTATACCATGCTCCATTAAAAGAAACTATGTTAAAACTGCTTTATGTGATCTTGGAGCCGGTGTTAGTGTTATGCCTATCTCTTTATATCGTAGACTTGATTTGAATAAGTTGACACCTACTGAAATATCTTTGCAAATGGCTGGTAAATCAACTGCTATACCTATTGGTATTTGTGAGGATGTGCCTGTTGTAGTTGTAAATGTTACTATTTTAACGGACTTTGTTATTCTTGATATTCCCGAGGACGATAGTATGTCTATTATTCTTGGAAGACCCTTTTTGAATACTATAGGGGCTGTTATTGATTGCACTAAAGGCAATGTCACTTTTCATGTTAATGGTAATGAGCACACGGTACACTTTCCGAGGAAACAACCTCAAGTTCATAGTATCAACTCTATTGGAAAAATTCCATCGATTATATTTGGAGGTTTTGAATTTCCTCTTCCTACTATCAAGAAGAAATATGATATTCTTATTATTGGGGATGTGCATATCCCCGTTGAGGTAACATAGTGTTATTCGAAATTTCTCTGGTTCCATGTTATTCGGAATGAGTTCGTTAACAAGACTTGATCAACCTTGTTAGTGGATTCCTTTTGATGATCATGAGATGGATGAAACTAGAAGGCACAACCTTCTGTATCCCACTTTTACTTTCTGCTATTTATATTAAATAAAATAAAAATAAATATTTTTCTGTCTGTTATCTGATTATCCGTGCAATATAAAAATACCTCGAAAATAAAAGTGCTCCAAATGCCCTGAAAAATTAAATATGATTGTTTTTCTAGAATATTTGAGGATTTATGGAACAAAGAACACACCAGGAGGGCCAACCACCTTGCCACAAGGGTGGAGGGCACACCCACCCCCCTATGGCGCGCCCCCTGCCTTGTGGGCCCACGGTGGCCCCCCTCCACTTATTCCTGCACCCACACACTTCATCTTCCTCCCACAAACACGAATAACCAGCTCAAGCATGAGTTCTAGACCATCTTGCTGCCATTTTCGATCTCCTTGCTCAAAGCACCTCTCACAAAACTGCTTGGGGAGATTGTTCCTTGGTATGTGACTCCTCCATTGGTCCAATTAGTTTTTTTCTAGTGCTTTATTCATTGTAAATTTTTGCTGCTTAGGCGACCCTGTTCTTGAGCTTGCATGTCAAATATATATGGTTAAAAGTAGTTTTGATGCATGATATAGGCCCTAGGTACTTGTAGAGTAGTTACTATCAATATTATTGAGTTTGGTTTACTTTTATTTTGAAGTTACTAAAAATTTCAGATTTTTTCAGAAAATGATGAGGAGACTTTTGAGGGGCTCATCGAGCCAAAGCTCGAAGGAAAAGGCACCAAGGCCTAAGTATAATCTGCCTCGCACCACGGAGGTTCGGACGTGTGAATGGCCTTCCGAGGATTTCTTAAGAGCAGCTGAGATTTATGAAGATTTCCATGAATTGGCTCAGACTGCAGGCCTTACCGCTTTCCTCCACGACCAATGTGATCAATATCTCTTGCTCACAAATACCTTTGTGCAAAACTTTCATTTTCATTCTAGGAACTCACCACCTACTGTGGAGTTTCATTTATATGATGAGCATAAGGAGATGTCACTTTATGATTTTTGTCGGATTTGTTTAGTCCCTTTTGAGGGCAACACAAAAGAACCACATCGTGATGATGTGGAGGGATTTATTGACACTATCACTGTAGGGGAAACAAGGAAGGTTTCTGATGCACGAATCACTAGCATACACTTTCCTGTTTTACGTTACTTTGCATTATTTGCTAGTCATTGCTTAATTGGACGTGGAAACTGTGGAAACCCGAGTATCCCTGATATTATTATTTTGCACCATGGTTTATACGGTGATAATTCTTTTAGTATGGGCGACATTATTGCCAAATGGTTAAGTCTGAACCGTACCAATGGCCCCATCTTTGGAGGCATCTATGCTACACGCCTAGCTGCACATTTTAACATACCTATTAGGCATGCTGAGAAGGAAGAAAAAGTGCTGCCTCGTATTTATCTAGGTTATAAAAGTATAGTAGCACATGATTTTATTGTTAAGAATAGGGAAGGAGAGCTTAAATATCAATTGTTCTTTAATAAACATCATCCTGAGACTATTATCTTGCCTGCTCCTTCTTTGTTTGATTTGACTGTAGGCACGTACCTTGTTCCGTTGACGGCTATCCACGCCTACCGGAACCCTGCACCAGCCGGGGAGCCAGAGCCGGAACCACAATTTGATCCTTCACGACAGTCTAATTACCAGTGGGATCCGGAGATGATTGTCAGCCAGTGGAAATCTGAGCCTTCTTCTTCCTCATCACAGCACGACCCCAACTACTATTATGGATATCCGCCAGGCCAGCCGTGGCCATAGACCAACTTAGGCCAAAAGCCTAAGCTTGGGGGAGTACGTATTTCCCACCAACATTACATTTATGTTCACACACTCATTGCTAGATGTCGGTGCTCATACTTTTTCATTGTATCATCCATGCTAGTTTAATTTCCCTTTTATGCTTTCTTATTGTGTGTTTAATAAACCTTAAGAAAAACAAAAAAATTAGTTGCAACTTTTAATTAGTTTACTTTCCATGCTTGTAGTAGTAATTAAAAAGAAAACCCAAAAATATTTCCTGTTCTTCTTTTGCTTGTTGGGAGCTATCTCGTGTAAATAGTTTTATTTCTTTTCTTTTCTTTGGGGGTCGATAGGAGAAGACCATGATTAAATTGTTGAAGTGGCTCTTATATGCATTATTGTTGATCTGACAAAAGAGCCCATATTGCCCTGTCTTCTCCTGTTTATTGAATGCCTGCAGATTCCAGCTTAGTCCAATGCACGTGCACTATTATTATTATTCACACTATTCGGTCGTGCAAGTGAAGGGCAATTATGATGATATATGATGGACTGGCTGAGATGAGAAAAGCTGGTATGAACTCGACCTCTTTTGTTTTTGTAAATATGATTAGTTCATCGTTCCTGATTCAGCCTATTATGAATAAACATGTTTGGAATGACAACTAGAGATCATAGTTTCTTATGCCATGCTTGATTAGTTATGAGTTATAATGGTTTACCTTGCGTGCCAACATGCTATTAAAATGGTTATGATGTGGTATGATAGGGTGGTATCCTCCTCTGAATGATTTAAGTGACTTGACTTGGCACATGTTCACGCATGTAGTTGAAACAAAATCAACATAGCCTTCATGATATTTATGTTCATGATGGATTATATCCTACTCATGCTTGCATTCGGTGTTGATTAATTTTAATGCATGTTCATGACTGTTATCGCTCTCTAGCTGGTCGCTTCCCAGTCTTTTGCTAGCCTTCACCTGTACTAAGCGGGAATACTGCTTGTGCATCCAAATCCCTTAAACCCCAATTTTATTCCACATGAGTCCACTATACCTACCTATATACGGTATTTACCCGCCATTCCAAGTAAATTTGTATGTGCCAAACTCTAAACCTTCAAATAAACATCCTGTTTTGTATGCTCGAATAACTCATGTATCAACTAGGGCTATCTGTATCTTCCATGTTAGGCGGGTTATTCTCAAGAGGAGTGGACTCCGCTCCTCACTCACGAGATAAATGGTTGGTCACCGCGATGCCCAGTCCCATGCTTTATGCAAACTAAATCAAAATAATTGCAAACAAAACCCCCCCTAGGACTCTTGTTAGTTGGAGGCACTCGTTGTTTCGAGCAAGCCATGGATTATGCTTGTTGGTGGAAGGAGGAGTATAAATTTTACCATTCTGTTTGGGAACCGCCTATAATGTGTGTAGCATGGAAGATATTGTCATCTCTTGGTTGTTATGTTGACAATGAAAGTATACCGCTCAAAATATTATTCACCTATGTTTCAAAACCGAGCTCTGGCACCTCTACAAATCCCTGCTTCCCTCTGCGAAGGGCCTATCTAAATAATTTTTTGCTGAGTCATCATCCTCTTATTAAAAAGCACCAATTGGAGAGCACCGCTGTCATTTGCATTCATTACTGTTAGTTTACATTGAGTATGACTTGACTGGATCTCTTTTACCATGAATTACAATGTCTAGTCAGTCCTTGGTCTTTAAAGGTGCTCTGCATTTATGTTTTGCGGTCTCAGAAAGGGCTAGCAAGATACCATCTTGTTATATCATATTATCATTGTTTTGAGAAAGTGTTGTCATCCGAGTTTTATTATTATGGCTCGCTAATTGATTACGCTATTGATATGAGTAAACTTGAGACCTATGCGTTATTGAGAATGTGGTTAGTTATAATCTTTGCTGAAAACTTGAATGCTGGCTTTACATATTTACAACAACAAGAGCAAACCGAGTTTGTAAAAGTTTTTCTTTATCACTTTCAGTTTATCAACTGAATTGCTTGAGGACAAGCAAAGGTTTAAGCTTGGGGGAGTTGATACGTCTCCAAGTATCTACTTTTCCAAGCACTTTTGCCCTTGTTTTGGACTCTAACTTGCATGATTTGAATGGAACTAACCCGGACTGACGCTGTTTTCAGCAGAATTATCATGGTGTTATTTATGTGCAGGAGCAAACGTTCTCAGAATGACCTGAAACTTCACGGAGACACTTTTCAAAAAATAAGAAAAATACCTGCAAAATATGAAGGCCAGGGGGCCCACCACCTTGCCACGAGGGTGGGGGCGCGCCCCCTACCTCGTGGGCCCCCTGTTGCCTCTCCGACTCCAACTCCACCTCCATATATTGAGTTTCGATGAGAAAAAAATCAAGGAGAAGAAATCATCGCGTTTTATGATACGGAGCCGCCGCCAAGCCCTAAAACCTCTCAGGAGGGCTGATCTGGAGTCCGTTCGGGGCTCCGGAGAGGGGAATCCGTCGTCATCGTCATCATCAACCATCCTCCATCACCAATTTCATGATGCTCACCGCCGTGCGTGAGTATTTCCATCGTAGGCTTGCTGGACGGTGATGGGTTGGATGGGATCTATCATGTAATCGAGTTAGTTTTGTTAGGGTTTGATCCCTAGTATCCACTATGTTCTGAAATTGATGTTGCTATGACTTTGGTATGCTTAATGCTTGTCACTAGGGCCCGAGTGCCATGATTTCAGATCTGAACCTATTATGTTTTCATCAATATATGAGTGTTCTTGATCCTATCTTGCAAGTCTATAGTCACCTATTATGTGTTATGATCCGTTAACCCCGAAGTGACAATAATCGGGATACTTACCGGTGATGACCGTAGTTTGAGGAGTTCATGTATTCACTATGTGTTAATGCTTTGTTCCAGTTCTCTATTAAAAGGAGACCTTAATATCCCTTAGTTTCCGTAAGGACCCCGCTGCCACGGGAGGGTAGGACAAAGATGTCATGCAAGTTCTTTTCCATAAGCACGTATGACTATGTTCGGAATACATGCCTACATTATATCAATGAACTGGAGCTAGTTCTGTGTCACCCTAGGTTATGATTGTTACATGATGAACTGCATCTGGCATAATTCTCCATCACCGATCCATTGCCTACGAGCTTTCCATATATTGTTCTTCGCTTATTTATTTTTCCGTTGCTATTGCTATTATCACTACAAAATACCAAAAATATTACTTTTACTACTATTACCTTTTGCTACCGTTACCACTACTATCATATCACTTTGCTACTAAACACTTTGCTGCAGATATTAAGTTTCCAGGTGTGGTTGACAACTCAGCTGCTAATACTTGAGAATATTCTTTGGCTCCCCATGTGTCGAATCAATAAATTTGGGTTGAATACTCTACCCTCGAAAACTGTTGCGATCCCCTATACTTGTGGGTTATCACAATGCCTTGCAAATAGAGGTGGGTGTGGTGGCTATGATGGGGGCGATGATCGTCACTGCGGTAGCGAGCCCTAGGTAGACGACACCAGGCACGTTCACTCCGGCTGCGTCCATCGTCTTCTTGATGCAACTGTCATTTTAGCCTCAAAGGCAAAAAGGCTTTATGGCATTAGGGGAGGAGCTTCACACGCTTTTGAGGGCCAACAGTGGTGGGAGAGAGTGTTTATGGCATTAAGGGAGGAGCTTCACACGCTTTTGGAGCCTCATGGTTGGATCCGACGGTTCTTCGGGCTGGTCCAGTAGTTCCTAATGCAATCTACAGTCCCACCAAAAATTTCATCCAAAGACTCCGAGATGCCTTGTACCTCTAGGTGTAATATCTGGGTCACACCAAGAAACACCAACTAGATTATATGGGCTTCTCACAAAACTTCTCTCTTGGGGTTATGTCTGGACATGAGTGTGGGCATATGATCTCAAAGGATATTGTCTCGCACACTTAAGTTTATCATGAAACCCTTCTTAATAGTCAAGCTTCCCTATGACTAAAACATAAGATAAATATGGTAATTAAAAGTAGTTTACATCTTTTCCTCTTCTTGCTTTGTGGGTGTGTGGGGGAGGGGGGGTCAACCATCTTTATTGTTCGACCATGAGACTAATAACTGGCGATACATCTTGTAAACATTATTCCCTCTAATCACTTGTCATTTACACCAAACCCATTTAGGGGCCAAGTTGTCCGTTCATGAAGCCTACAAGCCAGAATGTCACCGGAGAAGATCACCGCCGTCTCGTCGTAACTCTGCATCACCTCTAGATGAGCCAGATCCGGTGTGACTTGTCAAAAGACTCAAGGAAACCTCAACAGGTTCATGGAAGGAGCATTGAAGACGACTCCCCGAAACTACAGAATTGTATTTCTTATAGACCAACAAACATGCAAAGAATATCAGAACTACGCTCGATGTGCTTGCTATTTTATCTGCAAATAAGAGGGGAAAACATTAAGGGAGATTGCAGTAGCATTTAGATTGGTTGAGTGGAATTTACCTAGCATACTACTCCAGTCAAGTAACTTTGAATGAGAGAAACATATGTGAAGTTATACTCGTTCATAACTTAAGTATCTTGTGAAAAGATATGGCTGGTAATTTATTTTTGACAGAAATGGCAAGCGCTCTGCCTATTCATCAAGATACGGAAAACAAAAATAAATAAGACAAGGGTGTATGTACATCTCACACGTGTGAGATATAACTCGGCTGGTAAAATACCTATTCACGTTTAGACTCAAAATTTCATTTTGTCAGGGATTTGCTCTACCATTCAAATGGGGTCTGCTAACATTTTAAGTCCACCTAGTGGGAGCAAGTTTAATAATCCCTTTTGAAATATCAGACCTGTCTTGTCTTATATTAAGTCTTGTGCTCCCGTTTGCAGTGTGATATTAGCTTGTTTGATAACAATATATAACAAGGGAGAAGCTAAATGATGAACTCGAGAATAAGAGATGTCTCTTACACAATTTTTGTCTCTTCCAGCGTAAAGAGCGGGCATCCCCTGCAATAGTTGAACGCAAATGCTAATTAGTAGATGAATTATATATTTACTAAAATTCATGGAGCTACTATGCTGATGTACCGTAAGTTATCATTGTATTACATTGACTCTATGTAAAGGCATGATGGGGTTATGAAGCAAGTTTTAGATCTCTAGCTCCTACTTTTGTTCCATTCA
The DNA here is from genome assembly GCF_003073215.2 of Triticum urartu. Taxonomy (NCBI): domain Eukaryota; kingdom Viridiplantae; phylum Streptophyta; class Magnoliopsida; order Poales; family Poaceae; genus Triticum; species Triticum urartu. The sequence goes on from NC_053024.1 coordinate 486,249,744, forward strand.
AAATATGATTCATTTTGCAAACTTACTCCCTCCGTCCGGAAATACTTGTCATCAAAATGGATTAAAAGAATCTATTTTGATGACAAATATTTCCAGAAGGACATTTCTAGGACTAAGGTTTTCCGGACGGAGGGGGAAGCCCTGCAGCTGATGGAGGGTTGCTATCATCATATGCCGCCGTCTACTGCTACTGGTCACATTCTGGTTGCCAACCCCATAGGCCATAGCTCCACGTCTGACTTGGCAAGCAGTGTATGAATGCGAAGCTTCGGAGGCCATAGAAAACCAAAATTTTCCACATTACATATGCCAGCTCTCTGTTTTCTCTTGATTATAATATGCTATTCAGTATTTGGAATGGTCAGTCTTTTGCACGATTTGTACACAAATATCAGTCGTGATCGAAACGTGCCAGTCGACCAATCACCAGCTGACTAGAGGTCAACGCATACTACCAGCACGCAAGACTTTGACTTTGCGGCTCGCAAGCGCGCGGAGAGACATTCTATCAGCGCAGCAGCGGTTCGCCAAGAAAATTCGAGGTCGACCGCAGAATCTATGCATTAGGCAGTGCTGAATGAGCAAATCAGTAGGAGTGCGTAGTACGTACCGCACCGGAGCTTGTTCGCGCCGTCGTCGCAGACGCACGCGAACCCCGTCCCGCCGTGCTCCTCGATGCGCCCGTATCGGCACCGTCCGCCGGACTGCTCGCATGCGCCGCACCGCTCGGACCGATCGTCGTAACGCATCTCGAACCCGCCGCTGAGCACCTCACGGAGCGACGGGTTCGCCGGACGACGCGGGCTCGTCAGCACCGGCGTCGTCACCGCCTCCTCGCACCCGTACGCGCGCGCGTCGCCCGTGACCCCGTCGTCATCAGGGAGCACGTACCAGGCCATGCTCTGTTCCGGGCACCCGTCGAGTTTCACAGCGGAGGGCCGGGGGACGCCGGCCTTGCAGTTGTAGAGGAGGGTGAGGTTGGAGTTGGAGGGCGTGAGCTGCAGCGACGAGCGCGGGTCGACGGAGAGGCTGAAGCTGAGCCGCGGGCAGGTCGTGTTCCAGGCGTCCACGTCGGCGAGGGAGACGGCGCGGTTGGCGTAGTCGATGCGCAGGACCCTGTACTGGTGGAACTGGACGTCGATGATCGGGGCGTTGTCGTTGCAGGAGACGCCCAGGCCCGGGTAGCCGCAGTTGGGACCGGAGTTGGCGAGCCAGAACGGGTAGGTGATGCTCTGGCCGCCGCAGGTGGCGTTGCTGCAGAAAGCGGCGGCGTGGGCGTCGGCTGTGGCGAAGGGGAGCAGGACGAGGAGGAGGAGATGGTACATGGTGTGGATCGCTGTCGCTGAGGAAGAAGACCGGGGCGGGTGCCGGCGATCGATCGAGGGAGTAATAAGGCGGTCGGGCTGGGTGGAATCGATCGGTTGTTCTACGGTGCGTGGAAATGTTTTGGTGCCAAGAGGAGACAACGACCACGAGTCAAGGGAGCAGCTGATCCATTCCACGACCTTTTCCAACTTGAGGAGCGAGGCGAAGCTACCGGGCTGTAGCACCGGAAGATTAGAACTTTAGCCCACGAGAGCACACCACAGCACCACTTTTTCTTTTTCTTTTTGAGGGAAAGCACCACGTTCCACTTGGTCCAGCGCTGCCGAGCCCTGATGCACACACGCCGAGCGAGCGCTGCCCTTCGACAGTTCGCCGTACGCGTCGCGAGCGCCGGAACCCTACATCTGCCCTGTGTCCAGATTCTCCGTCGATCAACCCCACTGCCCATGCCCCGATCCTCAATATTTAGTCGTATGTTTTATACTTCAGTCGAATCTTCTAGATTTTCGAAAGAATTGAGGGAATGAGGTTTGCCGGTTTTTATAAGGAATGCTATAGTGCCCGCCTTCTAGGGGGCTTCGCAGGCGAGAGTGCCCTCCGCACTGTCTGTTTTGTGGTGGCGTGTCACGGGCGCTGCCAGGGATTCTCTGTGCCATTCGATCTGCCTAGACGATGTGTATCGGAGCAACAGATCTCATGGGTCCATGACGTATGGACCGCCGGCGCACACGCTGCTACCCTCATGGGCTCTTTCGGCCGCGCCCACATGCGGGGTCTCGCGCGCTGTACGTCATGCAATGGCCTGCGAGGACTCGCCTGGCAGTGCAATCTCCCCGCGTCGGGCTGCTTCAGTCGCGCCAGCCAGGCCCGCGCATGCGCCCAGCTCTGGGCCTGGGTGTTGAATGCCCGGTCTTGTGAGCCAGGTGTCCCCGTCTGTCCAGGCGTAGTCCAGTCGTACCCGCACGTGCACTCGGCTTGGGATTTGAGCGTTGCATGCGCGGCTAGCAGAAGGTACTGTCACGACAACTTTTTTTTGCTGAGATGGCACATGTTTCAAAAAATGCTGTCATGGCAGCCACTTTGCATTGACATGACACAGGTTTTGAAACCTATATTTTAAATTGTCATTTGAATTGATCACGCCCTCTAATCCATGATCTGAAATTAAAAATTAACATTTGCTTTATGTCCCAATGTTAAACCAGAACTTTGAGCTCAATGTTGGTACTAAAATCGGGTAATCTGGGGTAGGGGGTCCCGAGATGTGGATCTGGGATCAATGGGTAACAGGAGACAAGGGAGACGATGTTATTCAGGTTCGGGCCCTCTCGAAGAGGTAAAACCCTACGTCCTGCTTCAGTTATATTGTTGTGATGGAGTATCAAATACAAGATGATCTACCTCGAGTTCGTGTGTTGTGTTCTAAACTCTAAGGCTGGTAGTTGTGATTGTGCCTCTTCGAACTAAACCACTTGGCTTATATAGGCACTGGGGGGTATTTAGGGTTACATATGGTCGGCTGCCAATTAGGAATAACCACGTAGACAATTGGAGTTGTCCTTGAAGTATACACCAAGTCTTCAGCGGTGTCCGTCTTGATCATGCCAGGATTTGTAGCTTCTAGAGTCCTTCCTTGTGGAGATCATTGGGTCGTAAGTTTGGCCCATGGACTGTGGGCCACATAGGTTGGCACCCCTAGTCCAGGACACCGTCAGTAGCCCCTGAACTTGTCTTCGAAGCCGAGGAAGAAAGTTCCATCCTCAGACCAATGGCTTTGGTTTGGCAGGCGAGTTCCTTCTCTATCAGTTCGAGGTCAACTCCGGGACCCGCAACATATCTTCGGCCTCCATACATCGGATCAAGTGGCCTTTATTTTATGCAATCCGAGAACCTTCACCGAGGATTTAGCCTTGGGTCCCACCATATGTGGCCCTTATGTTATTAAAACAATTATTTTCGATCTTCGTGCCATCTGGGGAATAGGTCCATTTATGGCTAGACATCGAAGCATCCCCCTTTCTTGATTTAACTGGTATTTAATCCACGGCTTCAACCAAGACCGTACACGGCTTAATATCCTTGGACGGGCGAGAGCACACGGACAACCATCCCATTCCACATGGGGAGGAGCGAGTCTGCTTTGTCCCTTTCTTGTTGCGAGGTCTTGTGTTCCCCATCCATCTGTTCCTTCGGGGTCTTGTTGAATTCTACGAGATCCAAGTCCACAATCTAACACCCAACTCCATCCTTCATATCACGGGATTCGTTGCCCTCTGTCAGATGTACCTCGGATGCGAGGCACACTTCGAGCTATGGAGGGAATACTTTTGCTTGATGGCCTCCTCCTGAAATGGGAAACTTCATGAGGTGGGCGGAGCCGAGGTATGTCGCATTGCGAGTACCGGCTATCCACCAGGTACCCCTAGAAAGGATACCGAGACATGGGCTACCTAATGGTTTTATATGGCCGATGTCCCACTTTTCGATCCAGTCAGTTATAGACTTCCCATCTTCTCCCCCGCGCCCCCAAAAAAGCGCTTCAACTGGTGTCCGAAGTGTTCCTTGCAAAAGGATGACCCCGAGGTGGCTCATCTTGCCGCTCAAGTGAGGTGCTTGACACATGATGGGCTTATCATCATCGACGTGATGGCAACGGCCATTGCCCGAGGAGTCCAACCCCTTCAATAGCACATACATCCCCTGTGGAGGTACAACGGGACGGACGACGCCACCCGATCTATCCGGAAAGGCTTCAAGGATCAGGAAAGCCATGGCTACTACTCTAGCCGATATGTACAAGGGGGAGAAGGGGGATTTCGCCAAACAGAAGTTCATGGACGACTTCTCGTACTACCACCCCGTCGAAGCGGTGAGTCTTCTTTAAACTATCTCGTCTACCTGAGAAGTGCATTTATATTTCTGAATAGATGTTCAACATATCCGAACAGAGGTGGAAGCGCTGGGTTGAAATAGTGAGCTGCCCTGCTCCAAAGCCAGAGACGTACTCTCGCTATGACGACCCCTGCTTCGATGAGGATGCCGAGCTATCCATTATTTTTTAGGACGGGCTCTTTTACCAAGAGAGCCTTGATGGCTCAAAAGTGGCTATCCTTCCAAACTAGCCGCGGGTACTGTCGTCTTCTGCGATAAGTGCTCCTTCAGCTTCTCTTTGAAAGAGACGCACTGCCCATACGACCCTGAGCACCCTGACTTCTCCTCCCAAGGGTTGTCGCTCAAAGCATCAAATGACCGATCCGACCTCTTCAAGGAGCCAAATTGTGGCCCCTAGAGTGTTGCTCCGCAACCGGCCGCCGTGGAGACAACACATGTTTACCCTGCCTCAGACAGGTAAGCCTTCTTAATAACAATTTAAAAATAGTTGTGGTTTTGTGTGTTTCACCATCCAAGTTTTAATAGAAGCGACCCGCCCACACCTTGCCATCAGAGGAAGCCGGCTCTATGGGTGCTTCTGCGCCAAGGACAGACACCATGCCAGCCTTCACTCCAGGGGATATCCCTAAAGTACCTCAACCGGAGACTTCGGAGGCTTATTCTACAACCAACTTTGAGATTGACGGCGCTATAAATCATCGGTGGAGAAAAACTTCTCTAAGGAATCCAATCTTCTCCAGCCAAGAGTTTAACGCCCTCAACTCAGTGGACGCCTAGCTTGGCGCTATCCGATCTAGCTTCAAGAATGCGGTAGATGTTTTTTCCAAGGGTCTGCAGGTGAAATCCTTGTTCCTGATTACTTTCACAATAAGTTACACATAGTCTCAGTAGCCCTCAGGATGGATCAATGTGTGTTCCTCTAAAAGGAAGCATGCCATCTAATCTCAAAGACATATTTTTAGTATTTCCGAGGACTTCATTGGCATGAAGGTCTACTGTGTATGGCAATAGCCCTCAAGACACTTGTCGGGTGAAGCATCCAACAAGTGTGTCCATAATGAAAGTAATTTTATTTAAGCGCGAATCCCAGTAGCCCCCGATCCTTAATTTGGGCACAGGTAGACAAATTAATGATCTGATTATATTTTAACAATGTACTTTCTGTTGAAAATAGGTTGCTTGGGATGAAAATAAAAAACTTCCTGAGGAGCTAGATCTGATAAAGATGAAACTGGACACCGCACAATCAGAAGTAGAGGGTATAAATAAATTTACGAGAGAAGCGCAAGATAGGTTCATCTCAAAATGTTTTTCCCTTATAAGATTTCCTTAACAAGGCTTAGGTTACAGCAGCGGAAATGATTGGTCAACTGGAAAAGGACCCGAGGTAGGCCCAGAGGACCTACAATATGCCGTCTCAAGAACGGGACGACCAGCATGTGTTGTCCCGAAGTAGGGATGACAACAATAAGTTGAATGCCGAGAGCAACCGGCAAGCATGTGAAATTGAGAGGCTAAAAGCTCAAATAACTAACGCCGAGGAGAAAGACAAGAAGACAATGAGGCCATATCCGCTAAGCATGCACGACCTTTAAATGGCTGCAATTATCCCGTGTTTCCGGTTTAATTCTGATCGCTATTTTGTATAGTTCTCCTGACTAGTCAGTCACAAGAAGCCACCAATTCTTCCACAGAAGATGCCTTGATGGAACTAACCGAGATGCATCAGAGATCTTGGAGAGCAATGAAGAGTGTTTTTAAAGCTCTATGGCCTAATGAAATTATTCCATAAGGAATGTCCAAGCGTACTGATCGCATAAAGGGAGCTAGTCGCTGATTGCAGGCGTGGAAGATATCAGCCTATCGCGAGGGAGCTAGGGAGGCATGGGCGATGATAAAAACCCGTTTCACTAGTGAGGATACAGAGCACCTTTGCTAAAGTTGGACCTAGAGGGGCTGACGGGAAGGAGGTGCCTACGCACCTAGTGTAAGATAATGTAATGCCAACTGCTGGGCTCTCACAATGAGATAGTGCCCTTGATTATTTGATAGATGGGCTTGATGAAATGTAAGAACATATATGTTTAATGATTCTATGTATCTAAGTGAAGGAAATATGCCCTAGAGGCAATAATAAAGTTGTTATTTATATTTCCTTATATCATGATAAATGTTTATTATTCATGCTAGAATTGTATTAACCGGAAACTTAGTACATGTGTGAATACATAGACAAACCAGAGTATCCCTAGTATGCCTCTACTTGACTAGCTCGTTAATCAAAGATGGTTAAGTTTCCTGACCATAGACATGTGTTGTCATTTGATGAACGGGATCACATCATTAGAGAATGATGTGATGGACAAGACCCGTCTGTTAGCTTAGCATAAATGATCGTTTAGTTTTATTGCTATTGCTTTAATCATGACTTATACATGTTCCTCTAACTATGAGATTATGTAACTCCTGAATACCGGAGGAACACCTTGTGTGCTATCAAACGTCACAAGGTAACAGGGTGATTATAAAGATGCTCTACAGGTGTCTCCGATGGTGTTTCTTGAGTTGGCATAGATCACGATTAGGATTTGTCACTCTGATTGTCGGAGAGGTATCTCTGGGCCCTCTCGGTAGTGCACGTCACTATAAGCCTTGCAAGCAATGTGACTAATGAGTTAGTTGCGGGATGTTGCATTATGGAACGAGTAAAGATACTTGTCGGTAACGAGATTGAACTAGGTATGATGATACCGACGATCGAATCTCGGACAAGTAACATAACGATGACAAAGGGAGCAACGTATGTTGTTGTGCGGTTTGACCGGTAAAGATCTTCGTAGAATATGTAGGAGCCAATATGAGCATCCAGGTTCCGCTATTGGTTATTGACCGGAGATGTGTGTCTCGGTCATGTCTACATGGTTCTCGAATCCGTAGGGTCTGCACGCTTAACGTTCGATGACGATTTGTATTATGAGTTATGTGATTTGATGCACCGAAGATTGTTCGGAGTCCCGGATGAGATCACGGACATGACGAGGAGTCTCGAAATGGTCGAGACATAAAGATCGATATATTGGAAGGCTATATTCGGACATCGGAAAGGTTCCGAGTGATTCGGGTATTTTTCGGAGTATCGGAGAGTTACGGGAATTCGCCTGGGGAAGTAGTGGGCCTTAATGGGCCATATGGGAAAGGAGAGAAGGGCCTCAAGGGGTGGCCGCGTGCCCCCCATGGCAAGTCCGAATTGGACTAGGGAAGGGGCGGCGCCCACCTCTCTTTCCTTCTCCCTCTCCTACACCTTCCCTCTCTCCTCTCTTGGAAAAGGAAGGGGACTCCAACTAGGATAGGGAATCCTAGTTGGACTCCCCCTATAGGCGCGCCCCTCCAAGGCCGGCCTCCTCCTCCTCCCTTATTTATACACGTGGGCAGGGGCACCCCAAAGGCACCTCAAGATTTGTCTTAGCCATGCATGGTACCCCCCCCCTCCATAGTTTTCCACCTCAGTCATATTTGTCGTAGTGCTTAGGCAAAGCCCTGCGTCGGTAACTTCATCATCACTGTCACCACACCGTCGTGCCGACGAAACTCTCCCTCGGCCTCAGCTGGATCTAGAGTTGGAGGGAAGTCACCGAGCTGAACGTGTGCAGATCGCGGAGGTGCCGTGCATTCGGTACTTGATCGGTTGGATCACGAAGACATTCGACTACATCAACCCGTTACTAAATGCTTCCGCTTTCGGTCTATGAGGGTACGTGGTCACACTCTCCCCGCTCGTTGCTATGCTTCTCCTAGATAGATCTTGCGTGATCGTAGGAAGTTTTTTGAAATACAACGTTCCCCAACAGTGGCATCCGAGCCAGGTCTATGCATAGATGTTATATGCATGAGGAGAACACAAAAAGTTGTGGGCGATAATAGTCATACTGCTTACCATCATGTCATACTTTGATTTGGCGGAATTGTTGGATGAAGCATCCCAGATCGACATTACATGACCGCGTTCATGAGACTGGTTCTACCGCCGTGCTTCGCACACAGATGGCTAGTCGGTGTCTGTTTCTCCAGCTTTAGTTGAATCGAGTGTGACTACGCCCGGTCCATGTTGAAGGTTAAAACAACACACTTGACGAAAAATCATTGTGATTTTTGATGCGTAGGTAAGAACGGTTCTTGCGAAGCCCGTAGCAGCCACGTAAAACTTGCAACAACAAAGTAGAGGACGTCTAACTTGTTTTGGCAGGGCAAGTTGTGATGTGATATGGTCAAGACGTGATGAGATATAAATTGTTGTATGATACGATCATGTTTTGTTAAAGTTATCGGCAACTGGCAGGAGCCTTATGGTTGTCTCCTTATTGCATAAGATGCAAGCGCCATACAATTGCTTTACTTTATCGCTATGCAATAACGATAGTTACAAAAGCTATAGTTGGCGAGACGACCATGTGACGACACGTTGATAGAGATCAAGATGATGGAGATCATGGTGTCATGACGGTGATGATGGAGATCATGACGGTACTTTGGAGATGGAGATCAAAGGCACAAGATGATAATGGCCATATCATGTCACATATTTTGATTGCATATGATGTTTATCTTTTATGCATCTTATTTTTCTTAGTATGACGGTAGCATTATGAGATGATCCCTTACTAACATTTCAAGGTATAAGTGTTCTCCCTGAGTATGCAACGTTGTGAGAGTTATTCGTGCTGAGACACCACGTGATGATCGGGTGTGATAAGTGATGTCTACTACACAACCTTCTTCTTGTAGACGTTGTTGGGCCTCCAAGTGCAGAGGTTTGTAGGACAGTAGCAAATTTCCCTCAAGTGGATGACCTAAGGTTTATCAATCCATGGGAGGCGTAGGATGAAGATGGTCTCTCTCAAACAACCCTGCAACCAAATAACAAAGAGTCTCTTGTGTCCCCAACCCACCCAATACAATGGTAAATTGTATAGGTGCACTAGTTCGGTGAAGAGATGGTGATACAAGTGCAATATGGATAGTAGATAATGGTTTTTGTAATATGAAAATATAAAAACAGCAAGGTAACTAATGATAAAAGTGAGCGTAAATGGTATTGCAATGCGTTGAAACAAGGCCTAGGTTTCATACTTTCACTAGTGCAAGTTCTCTCAACAATAATAACATAATTGGATCACATAACTATCCCTCAACATGCAACAAAGAGTCACTCCAAAGTCACTAATAGCGGAGAACAAACAAAGAGATTATGATAGGGTACGAAACCACCTCAAAGTTATCCTTTTTGATCGATCTATTCAAGAGTTTGTAGTAAAATAACATGAAGCTATTCTTTCCGTTCAATCTATCATAGAGTTCGTACTACAATAACACCTTAAGACACAAATCAACCAAAACCCTAATGTCACCTAGATACTCCAATGTCACCTCAAGTATCCGTGGGTATGATTACATGATATGCATCACACAATCTCAGATTCGTCTATTCAAACCAACACAAAGAACTTCAAAGGGTGCCCCAAAGTTTCTACTGGAGAGTCAAGACAAAAACGTGTGCCAACCCCTATGCATAGGTTCATGGGCGGAACCTGCAAGTTGATCACCAAAACATACATCAAGTGGATCAATAGAATACCCCATTGTCACCATGAGTATCCCACGCAAGACATACATCAAATGTTTTCAAATCCTTAAAGACTCAATCCGATAAGATAAATTCAAAGGGAAAACTCAATCCATTACAAGAGAGTAGAGGGGGAGAAACATCATAAGATCAAACTATAATAGCAAAGCTCGCGATACATCAAGATCGTACCACCTCAAGAACACGAGAGAGAGAGAGATCAAACACATAGCTACTGGTACATACCCTCATCCCCGAGGGAGAACTACCCCCTCCTCGTCACGGAGAGCACCGGGATGATGAAGATGGCCACCGGAGAGGGATTCCCCCCTCCGGCAGGGTGCCGGAACGGGTCTAGATTGGTTTTCGGTGGCTACAGATTCTTCTGGCGGTGGAACTCCCGATCTATTCTGCTCCTCGATAGTTTTAGGGTATATGGATATATATATAGGAGGAAGAAATACGTCAGGGGGGGCCATGAGGGGCCCACGAGGGTGGAGGGCACGCCCAAGGGGTGGGCGCGCCCCCTGCCTCGTGCCTTCCCCGTTGCTTCCCTTACGTACACCCCAAGTCTTCTGGATTGCTTCCGTTCCAAAAATAAGTTCCGTGAAGTTTCAGGTCAATTGGACTCCGTTTGATTTTCCTTTTCTGCGATACTCTAAAACAAGGAAAAAACATAAACTGGCACTGGGCTCTAGGTTAATAGGTTAGTCCCAAAAATCATAGAAAATAGCATATTAATGCATATAAAATATCCAAGGTTGATAATATAATAGCATGGAACAATCAAAAATTATAGATACGTTGGATACGTATCAACATCCTCAAGCTTAATTCCTGCTCGTCCTCGAGTAGGTAAATGATAAAAACAGAATTTTTGATGTGGAATGCTACCTAATATATTCATCCATGTAGTTCTCTTTATTGTGGCAAGAATATTCAGATCCATAAGATTCAGGACAAAAGTTTAATGTTGACATAAAAATAATAATTCTTCAAGCATACTAACCAAGTAATCATGTTTTCTCAAAATAACATGGCCAAAGAAAGCTATCCCTACAAAATCATATAGTCTGGCTATGCTCCATCTTCACCACACAAATTATTTAAATCATGCACAACCCCGATGACAAGCCAAGCAATTGTTTCATACTTTTTGATGTTCTCAAACTTTTTCAATCTTCACGCAATACATGAGCGTGAGCCATGGACATAGCACTATATGTGGAATAGAATGGTGGTTGTGGAGAGGACAAAAAGGAGAAGATAGTCTCACATCAACTAGGCGTATCAACAGGCTATGGAGATGCGCATCAATAGATATCAATGTGAGTGAGTAGGGATTGGCATGCAACGGATGCACTAGAGCTAAGTGTATGAAAGCTCAACAAAAGAAACTAGTGGGTGTGCATCCAACTTGCTTGCTCACGAAGACCTAGGGCATTTTGAGGAAACCCATCATTGGAATATACAATCCAAGTTCTATAATGTAAAATTCCCACTAGTATATGAAAGTGACAACATAGGAGACTCTCTATCATGAAGATTATGGTGCTACTTTGAAGCACAAGTGTGGTAAAAAGATAGTAGAATTGTCCCTTCTCTCTTTTTCTCTCATTTTTTTTTATTTTTTTATTTGGGCCTTTTTTTATTTGGGTTTCTTTGGCCTCTTTTTTTTCGTCCGGAGTCTCATCCAGACTTGTGGGGGAATCATAGTCTCCATCATCCTTTCCTCACCGGGACAATACTCTAATAATGATGATCATCACACTTTTATTTTCTTACAACTCAAGAATTACAACTCGATACTTAGGACAAGATATGACTCTATATGAATGCCTCCGACGGTGTACCGGGATGTGCAATGACTCATGAGTGACATGTATGAAAGAATTATGAACGGTGGCTTTGCCACAAATACGATGTCAACTACATGATCATGCATAGCAATATGACAATGATAGAGCATGTCATAATAAACGGAACGGTGGAAAGTTGCATGGCAATATATCTCGGAATGGCTATGGAAATGCCATGATAGGTAGGTATGGTGGCTGTTTTTAGGAAGGTATATGGTGGGTGTATGATACCGACGAAAAGTGCCCGATATTAGGGAGGCTAGCAATGGTGGAAGGGTGAGAGTGTGTATAATCCATGGACTCAACATTAGTCATAAAGAACTCACATACTTATTGCAAAAATCTATTAGTTATCGAAACAAAGTACTATGCGCATGCTCCTAGGGGATAGATTGGTAGGAAAAGACCATCGCTCGTCCCCGACCGCCACTCATAAGGAAGACAATCAATAAATAAATCATGCTCCGACTTCATCACATAACGGTTCACCATACGTGCATGCTACGGGAATCACAAACTTCAACACAAGTATTTCTCAAATTCACAATTACTCAACTAGCATGACTCTAATATCACCATCTCCATATCTCAAAACAATTATCAAGTATCAAACTTCTCATAGTATTCAATGCACTTTATATGAAAGTTTTTATTATACCCATCTTGGATGCCCATCATATTAGGACTAGTTTCATAACCAAAGCAAACTACCATGCTGTTCTAAAGACTCTCAAAATAATATAAGTGAAGCACAAGAGTTCATCTATTTCTATAAAATAAAACCACCGCCGTGCTCTAAAAGGATATAAGTGAAGCATTGGAGCTACAACAAACTACTCCGAAAGATATAAGTGAAGATCAATGAGTAGTTGAATAATTATGCAACTATATGAAGACTCTCTAACATTTAAGAATTTCATATCTTGGTATTTTATTCAAACAGAAAGCAAAACAAAATTAAATAAAATGACGCTCCAAGCAAAACACATATCATGTGGCGAATAAAAATATAGCTCCAAGTAAAGTTACCGATGAACGAAGACGAAAGAGGGGATGCCTTCCGGGGCATCCCCAAGCTTAGGATTTTGGTTGTCCTTGAATATTACCTTGGGGTACCTTGGGCATCCCCAAGCTTAGGATCTTGCCACTCCTTGTTCTATAGTCCATCAAATCTTTACCCAAAACTTGAAAACTTCACAACACAAAACTTAATAGAAAACTCGTAAGCTCCGTTAGTATAAGAAAATAAATCACCACTTAGGTACTGTTGTGAACTCTTTATAAATTCATATTGGTGTAATATCTACTGTATTCCAACTCATCTATGGTTCATACCCTCCGATACTACTCATAGATTCATCAAAATAAGCAAACAACACATAGAAAACAGAATCTGTCAAAAGCAGAACAGTCTGTAGTAATCTGGATCAAACGTATACTTATTGAACTCATAAAATTCTCAAATAAATTGGTGGACCTTAGGAATTTGTCTATTAATCCTCTTCAGAAATAATCAACTTAATAGCACTCTTCAGTAAAACATGGCAGAAATTCTCGTGAGCGCTAAAGTTTCTGTTTTTTACAGCAAGATCAACAAGACTTTCCCCAAGTCTTCCCAACGGTTCTACTTGGCATAAATACTAATTAAAACATAAAAACTCAATAATAACAGAATCTAGATAAATTATTTATTTCTAAACAGGAGCAAAACGTAAATAACAAAAATAAAATTGGGTTGCCTCCCAACAAGCGCTATCGTTTAACATCCCTAGCTAGGCATGATGATTTCAATGATGCTCACATAAAGGATAAGAATTGAAACATAAAAATAGCCTCATGAATAATATTACTAGCACATTTAAGTCTAACCCACTTCCTATGCGTAGGGATTTTGTGAGCAAACAACTCGTGGGAACAATAATCAACTAGCATAGGAAGGTAAAACAAGCATAACTTCAAAACTTTAAGCACATAGAGAGGAAACTTGATATTATTGCAATTCCTACAAGCATATATTCCTCCCTCATAATAATTTTCAGTAGAATCATGAATGAATTCAACAATATAACCAGCACCTAAAGCATTCTTTTCATGATCTACAAGCATAGAAATTTTATTACTCTTCACACAAGCAAAATTCTTCTCGTTTGGAATAGTGGGAGTATCATAAGACACTCGAATACTATAAATTGTTTCCACATTAAAAGAGTAATGTTCAGAAAAAGGGTAATCATAATCATGACAAGTTTTATTAATATAATCATCTCTTCTTTTTATAGCATAAGTGTCATCACAATAATCATCATAAGTAGGAAGCATGCTATCGTCATAATAAATTTGCATATCAAAACTTGGGAGACTAAAAATATCATCTTCATTAAACATAGCTTCCCCAAGCTTGGGACTAACATTAATTGCAGCAAATATATTCTCAAAAACACAGCATCCCCAAGCTTGGGCCTTTTCATATCATAAGCATAACCACTCTCATCATTAATAGTATGGATAGCACCAATAGTATAGCAATTATCATCATCACAATGAGTAATAGGAGCAACATTATTTGGGAGAGATACATTTCTACCTTTGCTTCTCCGTATTTTCTTTTTCTTCTTCACATCATGTGTGGGTTCAACCCTATTTTTGGAGCTCCTTATTAATGAGATTGGTTGAATAGAAGGCTCCTCCTCGTTACCTGATTCATCATAAGAAATAATAGGAGGATATTGGGAAGTCTCTTCCCATTCATTAGTATTCTCTTCATCTTCTATTTGTTTTCTTTTCTTTATGTAGTTGGCAATATAAGGATTTTCAATTCAATTCACCACGCAATACATATAAATGTCTTCTATATCGAAATGAAGAACTCTATCAAGGGCAAATTCTGGAATAACCTTAGTTATACGTTTCATTTCTTCATAACCCAAGAGCAAACTAAGTTCATTATGATGTGCAAGGGAAATCAAGTCATCACAATTTTTGGACACGATACGATCATGAAACAATTTGCATTGGGTACTAAAATGATCATGTTCATTGCAAAGTTCACAAGTACGGCTAAGAAAATTTAAATTTTCAGCACAAACATCTAGCCTTTCTTGCAACAATTTAGTTTATAAATTCTTATGCTTTTGCAATATCTATCTTCCCTATTTGGTGTGTACTTGCAAACCCAATGCACTCCACAAAAATTGACATGTTTATAGGAGACATTTTCATCATGACTAGTGAAATCATCATTAGTACTATGGATATTCAAGGAGTTCATACTAACAACATTGCAATCATGCTCATCATTCAGAGATTTATTGCCAAACATTTTATAGACTTCTTCTTCTAGTACTTTGGCACAATTTTCCTTTCCATCATACTCATGAAAGATATTAAAAAGATGAAGCGTATGAGGCAAACTCAATTCCATTTTTTGTATTTTTATTTTATAAACTAAACTAGTGCTAAAACAAGAAACAAAAAGATTCGATTGCAAGATCTAAAGATATACCTTCAAGCGCTAACCTCCCCGGCAACGGCGCCAGAAAAGAGCTTGATGTCTACTACACAACCTTCTTCTTGTAGACGATGTTGGGCCTCCAAGTGCAGAGGTTTGTAGGACAGTAGCAAATTTCCCTCAAGTGGATGACCTAAGGTTTATCAATCCGTAGGAGGCGTAGGATGAAGATGGTCTCTCTCAAGCAACCCTGCAACCAAATAACAAAGAGTCTCTTGTGTCCCCAACACACCCAATACAATGGTAAATTGTATAGGTGCACTAGTTCGACAAAGAGATGGTGATACAAGTGCAATATGGATAGTAGATAATGGTTTTTGTAATCTGAAAATATAAAAACAGCAAGGTAACCAATGATAAAAGTGAGCGTAAACGGTATTGCAATGCGTTGAAACAAGGCCTAGAGTCCATACTTTCACTAGTGCAAGTTCTCTCAACAATAATAAGATAATTGGATCACATAACTATGCATCAACATGCAACAAAGAGTCACTCCAAAGTCACTAATAGCGGAGAACAAACGAAGAGATTATGGTAGGGTACGAAACCACCTCAAAGTTATCCTTTCTGATTGATCTATTCAAGAGTTCGTAGTAAAATAACATGAAGCTATTCTTTCCGTTCAATCTATCATAGAGTTCGTACTAGAATAACACCTTAAGACACAAATCAACCAAAACCCTAATGTCACCTAGATACTCCAATGTCACCTCAAGTATCCGTGGGTATGATTACACGATATGCATCACACAATCTCAGATTCATCTATTCAAACCAACAAAAGAACTTCAAAGAGTGCCCCAAAGTTTCTACCGGAGAGTCAAGACGAAAACGTGTGCCAACCCCTATGCATAGGTTCATGGGCGGAACCCGCAAGTTGATCACCAAAACATACATCAACAGGATTGATACATCTCCAACGTATCTATAATTTTTGATTGCTCCATGCTATATTATCTTCTGTTTTGTGTGTTTATGGGCTTTATTATACACTTTTATATTATATTTGGGACTAACCTATTAACCCAGAGCCCAGTGCCAGTTTATGTTTTTTTGCCTATTTTAGGGTTTCGAAGAAAAGGAAAATCAAACGGAGTCCAATTGACCTGAAACTTCACGAAACTTATTTTTGGACCAGAAGAAACCCAGAAGACTTGGAGTCCACGTAGGGGAAGCTTCGAGGAGGCCACGAGGTAGGGGGCGCGCCCACCCCCCTGGGCGCGCCCTCCACCCTCGTGGGCCCCTCGTGGCCCCCCTGACGTACTTCTTCCGCCTATATATCTCCATATACCCTAAAAACATCGGGGAGCACAATAGATCGGGAGTTCCGCCACCAGAAGCCTCCGTAGCCACCGAAAACCAATCTAGACCCGTTCCGGCACCCTGTCGGAGGGGGGAATCCCTCTCTGGTGGCCATCTTCATCATCCCGGTGCTCTCCATGACGAGGAGGGAGTAGTTCTCCCTCGGGGCTGAGGGTATGTACCAGTAGCTATGTGTTTGATCTCTCTCTCTCTCTCTCTCTCTCTCTCTCTCTCTCTTGTTCTTGAGGTGATACGATCTTGATGTATCACGAGCTTTGCTATTATAGTTGGATATTATGTTTCTCCTCCCTCTCTACTCTCTTGTAATGGATTGAGTTTCCCCTTTGAAGTTATCTTATCGGATTGAGTCTTTAAAGATTTGAGAACACTTGATGTATGTCTTGCCGTGCATATCTGTGGTGACAATGGGATATCACGTGATTCACTTGATGTATGTCTTGTCCGCCCATGAACCTATGCATAGGGGTTGGCACACGTTTTCGTCGTGATTCTCTGGTAGAAACTTTGGGGCACTCTTTGAGGTTCTATGTGTTGGTTGAATAGATGAATCTGAGATTGTGTGATGCATATCATATAATCATACCCACGGATACTTGAGGTGACATTGGAGTATCTAGGTGACATTAGGGTTTTGGTTGATTTGTGTCTTAAGGTGTTATTCTAGTACGAACACTAGGGCTGTAGGTGACACTTATAGGAATAGCCCAACGGATTGATTGGAAAGAATAACTTTGAGGTGGTTTCGTACCCTACCATAATCTCTTCGTTCGTTCTCCACTATTAGTGACTTTGGAGTGACTCTTTGTTGCATGTTGAGGGATAGTTATGTGATCCAATTATGTTATTATTATTGAGAGGACTTGCACTAGTGAAAGTATGAACCCTAGGCCTTGTTTCCTAGCATTGCAATACCATTTACGCTCACTTTTATCATTCATTACCTTGCTGTTTTTATATTTTCAGATTACAAAAACCATTATCTACCATCCATATACCACTTGTATCACCATCTCTTCGCCGAACTAGTGCTCCTATACAATTTACCATTGTATTGGGTGTGTTGGGGAGACAAGAGACTCTTTGTTATTTGGTTGCAGGGTTGCTTGAGAGAGACCATCTTCATCCTACGCCTCCTACGGATTGATAAACCTTAGGTCATCCACTTGAGGGAAATTTGCTACTGTCCTACAAACCTCTGCACTTGGAGGCCCAACAACGTCTACAAGAAGAAGGTTGTGTAGTAGACATCATGGATCAATAGAATACCCCATTGTCACCACGGGTATCCCACGCAAGACATACATCAAGTGTTCTCAAATCCTTAAAACTCAATCTGGTAAGATAACTTCACAGGGAAAACTCAATCCATTACAACAGAGTAGATGGGGAGAAGCATCATAAGATCCAACTATAATAGCAAAGCTCGCGATACATCAAGATCGTACCACCTCAAGAACACGAGAGAGAGAGAGAGAGATCAAACACATAGCTACTAGTACATACCCTCAGCCCCGAGGGAGAACTACTCCCTCCTCGTCATGGAGAGCGCCGGGATGATGAAGATGTCCACCGGAGAGGGATTCCCCCCTCCGGTAGGGTGCCGGAACGGGTCTAGATTGGTTTTCGATGGCTACGGAGGCTTCTGGCGGTGGAACTCCCGATCTATTCTGCTCCTCGATAGTTTTAGGGTATATGGATATATATAGGAGGAAGAAATACGTTAGGGGGCCACGAGGAGCCCACGAGGGTGGAGGGCACACCCAGGGGAGGTGGGCGCGCCTCCCTGCCTCGTGCCTTCCTCGTTGCTTCCCTTACTTACACCCCAAGTCTTCTGGATTGCTTCCGTTCCAAAAATAAGTTTCGTGAAGTTTCAGGTCAATTGGACTCCGTTTGATTTTCCTTTCCAGCGATACTCTAAAACAAGGAAAAAACAAAAACTGGCACTGGGATCTAGGTTAATAGCTTAGTCCCCAAAATCATATAAAATAGCATATTAATGCATATAAAACATCCAAGGTTGATAATATAATAGCATGGAACAATCAAAAATTATAGATACGTTGGAGACGTATCAATAAGCTCTACGTTCACATACAATGGGTGCAAGCCAATTTTGCACATGCAGAAAATAGTCGGGTTAAACATGACGAGCCTAGCATATGCAGATATGGCCTCGGAACACTGAGACTGAAAGGTCGAGCGTGAATCATATAGTAGATATGATCAACATAGTGATGTTCACCATTGAAAACTACTCCATCTCACGTGATGATCGGACATGGTTTAGTTGATATGGATCACGTGATCACTTAGATGATTAGAGGGATGTCTATCTAAGTGGGAGTTCTTAAGTAATATGATTAATTAAACTTTAATTTATCATGAACTTAGTCCTGATAGTATTAGCATAACTATGTTGTAGATCAATAGCTAGCGATGTAGCTCCCCGTTTTATTTATGATATGTTCCTACAGAAAACTATGTTGAAAGATGATAGTAGCAATGATGCGGACTAGGTTTGTGATCTAAGGATTATCCTCATTGTTGCACAGAAGAATTATGTCCTTGATGCACCGCTCGGTGACAGAATTATTGCAGGAGCAAATGCAGACATTATGAACGTTTGACAAGCTCGGTATGATGACTAGTTGATAGTTTAGTGCACCATGCTTTACGGCTTAGAACCGGGACTTCAAAAATGTTTTGAAACACCATGGAGCAAATGCGATGTTCCAAGAGTTGAAATTGGTATTTCATACTCATGCCCGAGTCGAGAGGTATGAGACCTCTGACAAGTACTTTGCCTACAAGATGGAGGAGAATAGCTCAACCAGTGAGCATGTGCTCAGATTGTCTGAGTACTACAATCGCTTGAATCAAGTGGGAGTTAATCTTCCAGATAAAATAGTGATTGACAGAGTTCTCTAGTCACTATCACCAAGTTACTGGAACTTCGTGATGAACTATAATATGCATGGGATTACGAAAATGATTCCTGAGCTCTTCGTGATGCTGAAATCGACGAAGGTAGAAATCAAGAAAAGCATCAAATGTTGATGGTTTACAAGACCACTAGTTTCAAGTAAAAGGGCAAGGGAAAGAAAGGGGACTTCAAGAAGAATGACAAGCAAGTTCCACTCCCATGAAGAAGCCCAAAGCTAGACCCAAGCCTGAAACTGAGTGCTTCTACTGCGAAGGAAATGGTCACTGGAAGTGGAACTGCCCCAAGTACAGATAAGAAGGATGGCAAAGTGAACAAAAGTATATATGATATACATGTTATTGATGTGTACTTTACTAGTGTTGATAGTAGCCCCTGGGTATTTGATACTAGTTCAGTTGCTATGATTAGTAACTCGAAACAGGAGTTACAAAATGAACAAAGACTAGCTGAGGGCAAGGTGACGATGTGTGTTGGAAGTGATTCCAAGGTTGATAAGATTACCAATGCAGACACCCTTACCTTCGGGATTAGTGTTGAACCTAAAATAAATGTTATTTGGCATTTTGCGTTGAGCATAATATGATTGAATCATATTTATTGCAATACGGCTATTCATTTAAGTCAAAGAATAATTGTTATTCTATTTACATGAATAAAACCTTCTGTGGTCATACACCCAAGGTGAATGGTTTATTGAATCTCGATCGTAGTGATATACATATTCATAATATTGATGCCAAAAGATGCAAAGTTGATAATGATAGTGCAACATATTTGTGGCACTGCCGTTTAGGTCATATTGGTGTAAAGCGCATGAAGAAACTCCATGCTGATGGGCTTTTGGAATCACTTGATTATGAATCACTTGATGCTTGCGAACCATGCCTCATGGGCAAGATGACTAAGACTCCGTTCCCCAGAACAATGGAGCGAGCAACTGACTTATTGGAAATAATACATACTGATGTATGTGATCCGATGAGTGTTGAGGCTCGCGGCGGGTATCATTATTTTTTGACCTTCACAGATGATTTGAGCAGACATGGGTATATCTACTTGATGAAACATAAGTCTGAAACATTTGAGAAGTTCAAAGAATTTCAGAGTGAAGTGGAAAATCATCGTAACAAGAAAATAAAGTTTCTACAATCTGATCGCGGAGACAAATATTTGAGTTATGAGTTTGGTCTTCATTTGAAACGATGTGGAATAGTTTAGCGAATCATGCCACCTGGAACACCACAGCGTAATGGTGTGTCCGAACGTCATAACCGTACTTTATTAGATATGGTGCAATCTATGATGTCTCTTACCTAATTACCATATCGTTTTGGGCTTATGCATTAGAGACAGCCACATTCACGTTGAATAGGGTACCGTCTAAAATCCGTTGAAACGACACCGTATGAACTGTGGTTTAGCAAAAAACCAAAGCTGTCGTTTCTTAAAGTTTGGGGTTGCGATGTTTATGTGAAAAAGTTTCGACCTGATAAACTCAAACCCAAATCGGAGAAGTGTGTCTTCATAGGATACCCAAAATAAACTATTGGGTACACCTTCTAGCACAGATCCGAAGGCAAGATCTTCGTTGCTAAGAGTGGATCCTTTCTAGAGAAGGAGTTTGTCTCGAAAGAAGTGAGTGGGAGGAAATTAGAACTTGATGATGTAACTGTACCTTCTCCCGTATTGGAAAGTAGTTCATCACAGAAATCAGTTCCAGTGATGCCTACACCAATTAGTGAGGAAGTTAATGATGATGATCATGAAACTTCAGATCAAGTTACTATCAAACCTCGTAGGTTAACCAGAGTAAGTTCCGCACTAGATTGGTACGGTAATCCTGTTCTGAAAGTCATGTTACTAGACCATGACGAACCTATGAACTATGAGGAAGCGATGATGAGCCCAGATTCCACGAAATGGCTTAAGGCCATTGACGGTGTCCTGGACTAGGGGGTACTGACCACATCGTCTCCCGATCTGTTAGATTGGGCCGAGGACCCCCATGGCCGTATACTCATGGGCCAGTTCGGACAGCTGCCGCATACATGGAAGATTCCACAAGACTTGGTGATCAAGACAAGGAATCCTCCCCACCGGCGTATTCGGCTAAGACTCTTGTTATCCTAGGCCTCTGGTGCATTATATAAACCAAGGCCAGGCTAGTCGATAGAATATATACAACAATCATACCATAGGCTAGCTTCTAGGGTTTAGCCTCTCCGATCTCGTGGTAGATCAACTCTTGTAATACTCATATCATCAAGAATAAATCAAGCAGGACGTAGGGTTTTACCTCCATCAAGAGGGCCCGAACCTGGGTAAAACATCGTGCCCCTGCCTCCTGTTACCATCTGCCTTAGACGCACAGTTCGGGACCCCGTACTCGAGATCTGCCAGTTTTGACACCGACATTGGTGCTTTCATTGAGAGGGCCACTGTGTGATCGGCAAAAGGATCGATGGCTCATCTGCAGATTAACTGCGACATCGACATCCTCGTCACCGGCTCGACTGGTCACCTTGGCTTGACCGAGGATTGTGCCCTGCCTCCGATCGTCATGTTCGGATGAGGGCCTTCATCAACATCAACTCCAATCTCGATCAAGATCATGAAGGAATCATCCATCGAGCTCGGGGGCTCAACGTCAACATTGCCCTCGGGCGACCGTGCTGTTTTTCCGAACAACAAACTTGTATTCGCTGCCACCACCTCTTTGAGCATCGCCTTGATGATCCATCTGGTGGAATTGTGTGGAATTAAGTCTACAACAACCATGCAAAATTTCATCGAGTTCCGATGGAGGAATCTCCGGCCATCTATGATATACCGGAGCCTTGTCAAATCTGGACGGGAATCTGGACGAGTTTGGGGCGTGGTCTCCAGAGCCCAGCTCGGAGGTCCTTTGGAAGATCCAACCGTTCATGTACTGCAGAATTTCCATATCTACCACCCCTTCAAATTTCAGCTCGATCCGACGGTTCAAACTCCGAGAACCTTCCGATGAGTGGACCAATTTTCGGATCTGTTTTCTACGCAATACAGATCCGATCCGAATTCATGTTTCTTTATGAACGTGATATTGGACAACCTTTTTAGAGGAATTATCTTCTAGGGTATTGTGCATTGTTTTTAAACACGTGCCCGTACATTTTTAAGCCTCCCCTGGGCTCAACTTCTTCGGATCATCATCTCGGCAAGCCGAACAAGAGTCCGGCATCGTGAAGGATAAATCATCACCAACATCGCCGCCCCACGGATTACACGGAGCGGGCATACCGGCATCGCCGCATGGTCACTTCATCAAGCCGGCATCGGCCATGTCACGACCTGCATCGGCAGGGCCGCACTATTGCTTCTTCAAGCTGGTGTCCATCACGCCGACCTACTTCGACTTATCGGTTGACATCGAGGCTTCGACATCTCGGCTGGACCGGGGGCTTCGCCGTCTCTTCATCAACCTACTCCGGAGACTTCGGTGTCACTAGCCAACCAGCTCTTTCACGTTAGCTGGACCGAAGGCTTTGCATCGGCGAGCCAACCTTTGCCAGCATCACCATACCGTCACTTTATCGCCCATCAGGCAATGGGTGTGCGGATCGAGTCCCAATTTTCGGATTCACCTTTCTTCGGATTGCTACAACAAATAAACCAGGTGCTATTAATCCTAGTATTTTTTTCTTGTTAGGGTTCATTTTTCCCAAGGAATTATTACTCTGGTTTGTTCATCATATGTACACAGGTCTATCAAATGATGGCCGCATTAACGACGGGCGCATGGTGGTTCGGTCTGTTTCCGTACGTGGTCTAGCGAACGCCGCATCCGGAACTCGGACCGACCTGTGAATTCAGGCTTTGCCACACCTTTACCGCATCACGCCGACGCCCTGCATCGATATTGACTTCGGCGCCAGGCCATATTTCTTTTATTACTCACTTTGCATAAATTATTTATTATGCAACAATTTTTTAATTATTATTATTATTACTATTATCTCCGGTTTGCACTATTTTTGTGCAGAGGAAAATGATCCGGGGACTTCGGCGTCACTCTGCCGGTCTGCATTGGCCGTGCTATGTCACCACTTCGGCGTGTCGAGCTCTCCGCTCCGCCACCTCGGGACCGGCTTGGGGATGGAACCTTGTCCCGCATCAAGCTCGGACCACGTCATCAATGCCGAACACATTAACCAGCTAAGTCGCTTTCATGCTCAAAGTTTTAATTTTTAACTTATGTTCGGTTCGACCAAGCATTATACTTTTTTGGAAAAAAGTTGCTGGTAAAATTTTTTCCTTGTCCAAACTTTGTTTGTGACGCACAAATTCAAATACCCCATTTATTTGGGGGCTTCCTTTATGAAGCTTTTCCTCTTGCATATGATTATACTTGTACGGCTTCGTTCCTTGTCCGTGTATTACGCCACAATATGCACCATATTGACTTAAGCGATTTGCAAGCTGGGTTGCCTGGCTCCTGTGCTTACCCCTACGTCCCCGATTGTTCAGCTAGGGAGTAAAGGGAGCACCTCTGCGATTGTCACGACCGGGTCCTCCGAGCTCTGACCTCAGACTGGGTGAAGCCGAAAGCTAGTGCTCTTATTGTTTTCAATCATGGTCGGCACACAACGGAACTCATGAGTACAAAAAATCTATTGCACAAGTCTCATAGTAATAATGAGCACCGAAGAAAGGTATCGGTGGGGGTACTATTTTCTTCGAAGATGCTTCTTACACTTCGTCTGTAATATAGCATAAGTTCCCTGAGCGCGCTTTGTCAGTTATAGCCTTATGGCCCGGTTGCCTGGTTATCGGAAACACTGTCGATATTCTCGACAGGTGGAGTACATAACACTTTTCGGTCCTTGACCGAAGAGGGAGAAGCCAACGGTCGGTTAAGACGCGTTTAAAGTTCGGGTGAACAAAGATATGATATTAGTACTTCGGTACATACAATCATTATACATAAAATTCTTTTACCCAAGTCACTTGGGGGCTCTTAAATTTACATGAGCCGTTTTATAATAAGTGTTCTTCTTCTTAGTTGTTGCAAATTTTTTATGACTATTATTATTCATCACTCCTTTTTTCGACAAGGGTGTGTGGTCACTAGCCGGGGAGCCTAATTTCTCTCTCAAAGCCGCTAGAGTTTAGTTTGCTAAACTGGCCTAATGAGAAGTACTCCGCCTTCGGGATAGGAGGGTGAAGCCGTAGGCTGACCCACTTGAAGTCTTGAGATAGGATGTGTCATGTTAAAACACGACATAAGCACTTTTTTTTCTGAGACCAATTTTCGGATTGGCACTGAACACTTGATCTTGTTCGGATATCAAGTTTTTACTGACATTTTTTGGTTTTCCAAGCTTGTGACACTTTTAAACTATTTGTGTGTTTTCAGCACAAGTCTCACAGTGCAACGCCGAACACCTTTAGAGATTCGGCAAAAACATTCTCGGATATTGCTATATATGCATCAGTTTCGAATTGTGTCTTCGGTCAATAGTTGGGTTGCCCGGCTCCTGCACTTGCTTCCTACGTTCCGCTTTGTTCGGCTAGGCGTGCAAAGGGAGAACCACTGCGATTGTGCTTCCAGCTCACATGGTTAAGCACCTCAGTGGAGAAAGCCGAAAACTGACTGTCACAAATCCCGGTAAACTGGTCAGCGATTCGATGACTGTGTTAAATGACGGGCCATTCATAACAATGGCCGAAGTGTTTACGGCTTGACCTCGACTGTCGCCGAACACTACCGGGGGGGGGGGGGGGCTATTAACTGGCCTCCCAAACTAAATCCTCGATATTTTGCTCTTACATTGGAGCTGAGGTTTCATGATCATGCTTAGCATGACAACCCAAAGAAAGGAACCGATAGCGGGACTATTTTCTTTGGAAGACATTTCTTATGTTAAACAGTAATATAACATATCTCTCTACGTACCTTTGTTTATAAAACCGTATGGCCATATTGCCTTGTTTGTTGTAAATCTTTGCCCTCATAAAGGCTTTATAAAGTAGGACAAACACTCCTCGGCTACCGGCCGAGGAGGTGGAAGCCGATGGTCGGTCAACAAAGTTTTGTACAATGCGGATCCGAGCATTAATGATGTAAAGTACTTGGATACATAGAGTCATTACACATAATTTGTGATTTTACTGTGGATATCGATCCTTAATTCGGCCACCCGTGCCCGCATTAAGGCTCGGGGGCTACTGGGCTTCGGGCTTATTATTTACAAATATTAAAGGGGCACATCAATCCCCTGATCTGGTGTTGCCACCCGACCAGTGTCTCGGGGGCTACTGCATTGCCTGTCCAATGCAGAAAAGTTTAAGTGCAATACAGTTTCCGAGGGGATTATGATTGAGGGAGTCCTGGATTAGGGGGTGTTCGGGTAGCCGGACTATACCTTCAGCCGGACTCCAGGACTATGAAGATACAAGATTGAAGACTTCGTCCCGTGTCCGGATGGGACTTTCCTTGGCGTGGAAGGCAAGTTTGGCGATGCGGATATTCAAGATCTCCTACCATTGTAACCGACTCTATGTAACCCTAACCCTATCCAGTGTCTATATAAACTGGAGGGTTGTAGTCCGTAGGCAATCAACTCCATATACAACAATCATACCGTAGGCTAGCTTCTAGGGTTTAGCCTCCTTGATCTCGTGGTAGATCTACTCTTGTACTACCCATATCATCAATATTAATCAAGCAGGACGTGGGGTTTTACCTCCATCAAGAGGGCCCGAACCTGGGTAAAACATCGTGTTCCCTGCCTCCTGTTACCATCCGGCCTAGACGCACAGTTCGGGACCCCCTACCCGAGATCCGCCGGTTTTGACACCGACATTTGTGCTTTCATTGAGAGTTCCTCTGTGCCGTCACAATCAGGAAGGATGCCTCCTCCCGTCTTTAAAGACGGCGCCGTTGCTAAGGGAGCCTTGGCTGTCGGCCAAACCCTCCGGCTAGGTGGTTTCCTCATGACCGCCTGTTCGGCTGTTGCGCCGACGGTGACCTCTCGGGTCATCAAAAGCAACCTACACGTCAGCTCGGAGCTCGTCGAGCAGCTAGATCCAATGGAGCTCTCATCCGTAAACGAGCTCTTGGATCGCATCGCTGCCCTGGGGGTCGCTACGGATTACGACCAGGTTGAGCTTAAACCCGATCTAAGAGAAATTAACTCTCCCCAAGTCACCCACCATGTTGCCGTGGTAGAGACGTTGTGCGGCGACCCTTCATCTATTTTAAGGACTAGCTACGTCCGAATTCCCGACCCTCCAAGCCGGATACCCGCGGAGGGGGAGATATAACTCAAGACCTGAGCTTAGGATCAACCAACGGGCCAGATTCACTGGACAACATCCAAGAATCCAAACTTCAGAGTTCGGAAACTCTTCGGCCTCCGAATCTTGGATTGGGTGAGGTTTCAGATTCAACGACACCCGCCCACCCAATCATAAGCGATCTCTCCCAAATCAGGCAGAGGCCCGAGGAAACAGTACATCATTACTGGGCCAGATTCCTCCTGGTTATGAATAGGATAAAGGATTGCCGCGAGGAAGACGCAATCTCAATTTTTTGCGGTAATTGCACGGACAAGGGAATCCTTAACGCCGTAAGTCGTCGTGATATCACACGCTTTGCTGACTTGGCGTCCATAGTACAAAAATACTGTGCGATGGAAAGCGCCTGGAAAACCGAAATAAAATTTTGGGATAATCCGGCCTTGAATAGTAATCCCGTCCGAACTAAGAGGGTGCATTATCACAGGACACCCGGGATAAACACCAAAAAGCCAAAACCCTCTACAGGGCATGGAACCGTACTGGAAAGATGGCTTGATGGACCCTATAGAATTCACAGTACAGAGGACGCCACACCAACTCACAGCCTTAGAGCATGTTGGATACTCCGGCAGGTGGCCAAAATCGGCGAGGACCTCTTAATTCCGGAGGCCGCAGAAAGCCAGCCCAAGGACACCAGTACTGTTCTCACAGTCTTCGAGACTTTCGCATCAAACAATGTGCGAAAAAGAACACTCCGCAGCCTCGTCGAAGTCTATCAAGTTGCAACAATAAATCCATGGAGCGACACTGCCATTACCTTCAACGCAAGTGATGAACCTAGATTCCGAACAGCCCGAGCACCAGCCGCATTGGTCCTCAGTCCCATAGTGGACGGCTTTCGCCTCACCAAGGTGCTCATGGATGGAGGCAGCGGACTGAACCTCATTTATGAGGAAACCCTTCAAAAATGGAAATAGACTGGAACCGCGTCGAGCGAAGCAGCACAACCTTTAGAGGAATAATCCCCAGTCGGGAAGCGCGCTGCACAGGAAAAATCACACTAGATGTGGTGTTCGGCACGCCGGATAATTACAGGTCCGAAGAAGTCACGTTTCAGGTGGCCCTGTTTAAGAGCGGATATCACGCTTTACTAGGGCGGGAAGCATTCACAATCTTCCAAGCAATACCCCATTACGGGTACATGAAGCTTAAGATGCCCGGGCCGAATGGAATTATCACTCTAGCTAGTGATCCGAACATAGCACTCCGCGCCGAAAACAAGACGTCCGCATTAGCCCTTGAGGCGCTATCCGAAGCCTTAGCGGCCGAGGAACTGACTGCGCTGCGCTCCACGGTTAACAGGGATGATGTGATACTCGATAAGAGATCCAAATCCACATCCTTCAAGCCAGCCGACGAAATAGTCAAATTCCAGGTCCATCCAACGGACCCCAATAAAACAGCTTCAATCGGGGCACGACTGAACCCTGATGCAGACGCCACACTGCGAGAGTTCCTATGAGAAAACCGGGACATCTTCGCTTGGCACCCTTCAGACATGCCAGGGATCCCACGCAGGCTGGCCGAACACAGCTTAAATATCCTAAAAGGATTTAAACCTGTCAAACAAGCCCTTCGGCATTTTTCCAAACCCAAGAGACAGGCTATGGGAGAGGAGCTAGCCAAGCTATTGGAGGCCGGATTCATCAGAGACATAAAACATCCAGACTGGCTAGCAAACCTGGTGATGGTACCAAAGAAGGACAAATCCTGGCGCCTGTGTGTCGATTTTAAAGACCTTAACAAAGCTTGCCCAAAGGATCCCTTCCCCCTCCCCCGCATCGATCAAATTATCGATGCCACCGCAGGACACGATTTGTTGTGTTTCCTCGACGCATACTCCGGTTACCATCAAATCAAGATGGCAGAATCAGACCAAGCTGCAACAGCATTCATCACACCATACGGCCCATTCTGCTTCAACACAATGCCCTTCGGGCTGAAAAACGCCGGCGCAACATATCAGCGCATGATCCAGACATGTCTGGCAAACCAGATCGGCAAAACAGTGGAGGCGTATGTGGATGATGTGGTCATTAAACCAAGACATGTCGAATCCCTAGTAAACGACTTGAGGCTTACATTCGATAACCTCCGACAATATGACAGCAAGCTCAACCCAGAAAAATGCGTCTTCGGCGTTCCAGCCGGAAAGCTCTTGGGCTTCATTGTATCCAGTAGAGGAATTGAAGCAAACCCAGCCAAGATCCGAGCTTTGTCACAATTGGATGTCCCAAAGGACCTTAAACAAATACAAAAATTAACCGGGTGCGTGGCGGCTTTAAGCCGCTTCATCTCCCGCTTGGGAGAAAAGGCACTACCCCTTTATCGCCTCCTTCGGCGCACCGAACACTTCGAGTGGACGGATGCCGCCACGGCCGGACTTGATGAAATAAAAGCCATATTGGCAAAAAACCCAGTCCTGGCCGCGCCAATCACCAGCGAACTAATGTTATTGTACATTGCAGCAACACACCAAGTTGTCAGCGCAGTGCTTGTTGTCGAGCGGGAAACGGACGGACACAAATTCCCCCTTCGAAGGCCGGTCTACTACGTGTCCACTGTCCTCACTCCATGCAAATCACGGTACCTGCATTATCAAAAGATTGCATACGCGGTATTCATGGCATCCCGGAAGCTACGACACTACTTTCAAGAGTGTTCCATAACAGTAGCCTCGGAAGTGCCACTAAACGATATTATCAACAACCGCGATGCAACGGGCCGGATTGCAAAATGGGCCATCGAGCTTCTCCCGTTCGATATAACCTATAAGCCACGGCGAGCTATTAAATCGCAAGTTTTGGCTGACTTCGTCGCAGAATGGACGGAGGCCGAGCTCCATAAAGAGTACGACACATATTCAAATTGGATTATGCATTTCGATGGCTCCAAAATGTTGGCCGAACTGGGGGCCGGCGTCGTCCTGACGTCCCCCATAGGAGACACAGTCCAATATGTGCTCCAAATCATGTACACGGATTCCAACAATGCAGCCGAATATGAGGCCCTCCTACATGGCCTCCGGATAGCAGTATCCATGGGTATGCAGCGCCTAGAGGTATGCGGGGATTCAAACCTCGCGATATCCCAAATAAATGGAGACTTCGACGCCAAGGACCCAAAAATGGCAGCTTACCGCGACGCCATCCTAAAAATGTCAGCTCGGTTCGAAGGGCTGGAGTTTCACCATATAGCCCGAGAAAACAATCAAGCGGCGGACGTCCTAGCACGCATCGGAGCAAAACACGATGCAGCCCCCCAATGTCTTTTTGGAAAGATTGTTCAAGCCATCCGTAGCATGGGAGGGGGAACCCGCAAATAACAGCCCGAACCCAGCCGCACCACTCGAAGCCGAACAATCTGACACAATTGGAGGCTCTGCCAATGAAATTACACCTTCAGCCCACATAATAATGGCGGTTATCGCCCCGTGGACAGAACCATTCCTAGCCTACCTTACTAGGCAGGAACTCCCGGAGGTCCAAAACGAGGCTCGCTGCATAGTGCGGCGATCTAAGGCCTACAGAGTCCATGAGGGAGAACTTTATAAGAAAAGCACTACCGGAGTCCTTCAAAGGTGCATCTCCGAAGAGGAAGGGCGGAACCTCCTGGCTGAAATTCATGCCGGACTCGGTGGTCACCACGCCGCTGCTTGGTCCCTCGTTAGCAAGGCTTTCCGTACAGGCTTTTACTGGCCGATGGCCCGAGCAAACGCTCAGGACCTAGTCCAACGATGCGCTGGTTGCTTTTTGCCAACCAAAGCCATATGCCACCCACCGCACTCCAAACTATACCCATCACCTGGCCTTTTGCGGTCTGGGGGCTTGACATGGTCGGACCCCTTAAAGGTGGAACCCATAGGAAAAAATACTTACTGGTCATGGTGGATAAGTTCACCAAATGGATAGAAGCCAAGCCTGTTAAAACGGCCGAATCCGGACCTGTGATAGACTTCATATCCGGGGTTGTACACCGTTATGGCGTCCCCCACAACATCATAACCGACAACGGTACAAATTTTACCGCCGACGAGGTAAAACTCTGGTGCAAAAACATGGGCATCAAGCTCGATTATGCTTCCGTCTATCACCCACAAACCAATGGCCAGGTCGAACGTGCAAATGGTCTTATCATGAGCGGCATCAAACCCAGACTGGTGCGGTCCCTCAAGGAATCTAACTCGCACTGGGTAGAGGAGCTCGACTCTGTGCTATGGGGGCTGCGGACCACGCCAAATCGCACCACCGGGTACACACCATTTTTTATGGTGTACGGCGCAGAAGCAGTTCTGCCCTGCGACATAATTCATGACTCACCTAGAGTGCGCATGTACGAGGAAAGAGAAGCCGAGCTCGATCGGCAGGACAACTTGGATGCCTTGGAGGAGGAGCGCGATGTGGCAAAAGCCCGTTCCGCATTTTATCAACAGCAGGCCCGAAGATATCAAAGCAGAGAAGTACGGGCCAAAAATTACAATGTTGGCGAACTAGTTCTACGCCTGCCAGATAAGAAAAAGGACAAACTCAAGCCCAAGTGGGAAGGTCCATTCATAATCGACCAAGTCCTGACTGGTGGGGCGTACCGCCTGCGAGATGCGTCGAACAACCGACTCGAGCCGAACCCGTGGAACGCCACCCGTCTCCGAAGACTCTATGTCTAGCGCCGGACTCTGTGTTCGTCTC
The DNA here is from genome assembly GCF_003073215.2 of Triticum urartu. Classification (NCBI taxonomy): domain Eukaryota; kingdom Viridiplantae; phylum Streptophyta; class Magnoliopsida; order Poales; family Poaceae; genus Triticum; species Triticum urartu. The sequence continues at coordinate 486,281,242 of NC_053024.1, forward strand.
CTTCCTCTGTCCATCCCTTTTTGTATTTTTTTGTCTTACATTTCTCTCCTTCCCATTTTTTCTTTCATAGCCCTTAAAGGCTCATCTAGTGACGTGCCACTCGCACTCATTAAACCTGGGGGCTTCTTTAACAGAAGCTTATTTATACGGGCTTCACGCCCAACACATGCGTCAAACTCCCGCGTGTACCTTTTTTCTTCACCATTATATGCATCGATATGACTTAAGTTTTGGCCAAGCTAGGTTGCCTGGCTCCTGTCCTTACCCCTACGTTCCCGACTGTTCGGCTAGGCGGTAAAGGGAGCACCTCTGCGATTGTTACTGCCGGGTCAGCCGGATGTGTACCTCAGACTGGGTGAAGCCGAAAGCTAGCGTTCTTAAGGGAATATTCGGTCGGTGAAATAAAAGATGATCTTTGTACTCATTTTATGCGCCCCCAGATGCCTTTTTTTCTGCGTCTCTTCACGCAGTATGGACATGCACCTTAGGGCATGCCTCCCAGCGAAAGGAACCCTTAACGGAACTATTCTCTCTGGAAGATGTTTCTTACTAACCATGTAATATAACATAACTAGTTGGACACTTGTCTGATAAAGCACTGATGACCCCTACGCCTGGTCTCCACGCATACCCCGGTTCTTATATAACCGCTAGGGTATTCGGACACACTCCGGACCGTCAGGTCCCGAGGTTGAAGCGAAAAGGTCGGCAACGACAAACGATCTACAATCCGGCTAGAAGGCATTACACATGTCAATTCAAAATTACACAGTCATTCTGACTGATTGTATTCCTCTTCTATACCATCTAACAGGCTGTCTAATTTACAGTCCTGCTGGGAATACATCGCGGCCAACTCTACTTGTCCGTATACTAAGCTTACAAGGATCTCCTTCCCGTCAGGCCCCACTGGTCCGACCTCGGCCATGTGGTTTGGGTCAGACTTCGTAAAATGGGTCTTCACCATGGCCCAGGCCTCCCTAGCGCCTTGTCGGCAGGCCGATATCTTCCACAATTGGAAGCGCCGCCGAGCTCCCTTCAGCTTCTCCGCAAGCTCTCCAAGGTTCTCGGGCACGGAGTGGGCAGGCCATAAGGCTTGGGCAATATCCCGCATCGCCTGCCGAATTCGCTCATGTAGTTGCAAGAGTTCGGGAAGAAGGTTACCCGTAGAACCGGGCATCTCCTCTGCAGGACGACCTGTGAGCATACCTACAGACATTACTCTGTTAGTCGGCTTCCTCGCCGAACTCTTTTTTTCAAAGTTCGTTCAAGCACTTACTAAAAATGCCGCGTCGAAGCCGCTGATTCTCCTTCGTGGAGTCCGACAGCTGGCCACGAACATCTTTAAGTTCGACGTCCAGCTTGGTGTTGGCATCCTGAAGATCATTCTTCTCTCGCCTCACCTTTGTCAACGTACTCTTACCGGCCTTTAGCCGGCGTAAGAGTTGTTGCTTGTCCGGATCGAGTCCGGCAGCATATGCAATATGATTTGTCAGATTTGCACCCACACCGCACAATACTAATCTTTCGAAGTGTATCTTACCTGAGGGGGTCTCTTTGGGCTCCCCTGCTGCGGCTAGTGCGGCCTCTAGTTGGGCCTTGCACTTTTCCAGCTCCTGGGACAGTACGGTATTCTTCTCTGTAAGAAGCTGCATATTAAATGATCCTTAAATCAGTTGCTCTAACTGCTTCAAGTCTCGGGGGCTATTGGCATATATATATATATTTAACCAAAATTTTCTTACCCGCATGTCTTTTACATACTGCTCCGTGGCTCTGGCTAAACCATTTTGAGCGGCACGGAGGTACGCATCTCCCGAATTAAAGGCATCTAAAGCCTCTTGGGAGAAACAAGCGTCGCGTAGAATTGTCCAGCGACGCCTGCGGTTCATGGCACTCTCCACTTCAGAATTTGTGGCAGACAGCCTGTCCGCATCCTCTGTCGGAGGAGCGTCCGGTGCGCGCCTTGTGGTCGCCTCCGCTTCCTGGCCAGACATTGGAGCCTGGCTGGTGGAGGCGCGATTGGCAACCTCTCCGGATGTAGTCCAGCGAGGTCTCTTCGTTCTGAAGATAGCACGAACGATAATATGCCCTGACAGAATAAATCCAAGGAAACAGAGGGTGCACTATACCTTTGCGCCGGCATCTCAGTCCGGACTTCATTCCTTTTTGCCCCACGGGGCCCTGCGGCCCCTCGTTGGCTAGCCGCCACAGGTTCGGCCTCCTGCCTCGGAAATCTCCCCTGCAAAACATGGCTGTCGTTAGAAACACCGGGCTACGTGAGGGTGGAATCTCTTTCAAGGGAATAAGACCCCGGTTTCTGTCACCTGGGAGGCCGGGATTAACCCTGGGTAATCCGCCGTAATGGCTACCACGGTATTGTCCTTGCTTAGCTGATGGAACACCCCGTCGATAAGCTCCACCGATATGTCTGGATCCTCTTCGGAGTCTGGATTGAGGGACCGTTCTGGGTCCTCGGGCTGTGGAGGGCGGCTGCTTATTCCTTTACCTCCTGTCGCAGTTCCTGCATTGAAGTCGTTAGACTACCTATCTAACCATGGGAGTATAAAACAAATGGGCAAGCGCAATTGTTCACTTAGCCAACTTGGAGGATCATACATACTGAATCCGGCCCGCAGGTTGACGCGGAGGAATTCCTCCTTTTCTCCCTTGTACAAAGAGGATAAGATCTTTACTAAGGCGGCGGCTGAGGCCGGCCCCTTACGACCGTAACGTGTGGCGTCATCCTCCCCGTTGAAATCCCACATGGGGTGGCCTCTATAGTGAAGCGGCTGCACCCCCCGCATAATGCATGCGACCATGACTCCAATCATGGTTAGTCCGGAATGAGCCAACAGTCTTATCCGGCCCATCAGGTAAAGGAAGTCTCTGTCGCTTTCTCTCTGAGAGCTCCGCGGACGCTAGCTCAAGCGTTTCTTCAATGGAGCACTGTTGAACTCAGGAAGACCGACCTGGATAGTGTCCGGTAGCGGGACGTCATCTATATAAAACCATTCCGAAGGCCAGTCCTCGGACGCCTTCTTTGGGGTTCTGGATAGGTATCCGGTCCCGGCGATGCGCCATACTTCAGCTCCGCCCACTTGGTATATAGACCCCTCTTGAGAACGGGGCACCAGGCAGAATAACCTCTTCCACAGCGCGAAATGAGCCTCAACGCCTAAAAATAGCTCGTAAAGGGCGACGAAACCCGCAATATGCAATACGGAGGTGGGCGTGAGATTGTGCAGCTGGAGGCCGTAGAACTCCAGATGCCCGCGGAGAAATGGATGAATTGGAAATCCCAGTCCCCTTATTAGATAGGGGACGAGGCACACCCACTCTCCTTTAGAAGGATTGGGGGTGCTCTCCGCTTGTTTTCCGCCATTGTAGGTGGCGAGACCGGCTCGGACCGGGACCATGTATGCCTGAGGGAGAAATCCCTTGGCCTGAAGCGACACTAACTCGCTATGCGGGATGGTGCAACTCTCCCAGTCCCCGGGTTTGGGACTGGAGGGGCGAGGGGAGGAGCTGCGACGGCTGGTCATGTTGGAATGGACCTTTGCTGGAAGTGCTCTGATGATAACTCGCGGAAAGGAGAAGATGTGGTTTGGACCTAAATCCCCATCCTGTTAAATAGGCGGCTCGTTTATACGGCTAGGGGTGTGGATGTAAAAACGCCCCGGCTTTTCGCATTCGTTTGACACGTGGAAGACGGCCATTATTGGGCGTGGAAGCCGAGGAGCACTACACTACAAAAATCGGACATTATTCCTACAGGTACACAAGATTTGGAGAAGAACCCGCCTTGCAATGCCGAACAATCTGCGCGCCGGACTCGTCGTCATTAAAGCTTGGTTCGGGGGCTACTGAGGGAGTCCTGGATTAGGGGGTGTTCGGGTAGCCGGACTATACCTTCAGCCGGACTCCAGGACTATGAAGATACAAGATTGAAGACTTCGTCCCGTGTCCGGATGGGACTTTCCTTGGCGTGGAAGGCAAGTTTGGCGATGCGGATATTCAAGATCTCCTACGATTGTAACCGACTCTATGTAACCCTAACCCTATCCGGTGTCTATATAAACCGGAGGGTTGTAGTTCGTAGGCAATCAACTCCATATACAACAATCATACCGTAGGCTAGCTTCTAGGGTTTAGCCTCCTTGATCTCGTGGTAGATCTACTCTTGTACTACCCATATCATCAATATTAATCAAGCAGGACGTAGGGTTTTACCTCCATCAAGAGGGCCCGAACTTGGGTAAAACATCGTGTTCCCTGCCTCCTGTTACCATCCGGCCTAGACGCACAGTTCGGGACCCCCTACCCGAGATCCGCTGGTTTTGACACTGACAATGATCCTCAGGTTGGTCGGCCGCACCCAACCTGAGTCTCGAGGACTGAGCATGCCACTTTTTGTGTCCCGAAGTATTCTGCCGAGCTAGGACTTGATCCTCAGGCCGATTTTGCAAAGCAACCTGAGTCTCAGCGGCTACTGGGATCAGCGGTTTTTCTCATCCTTCAAGTGCATCTCGGGTTTTAAACCGATACACACCTTGAGGGCTACTGGCTATATATCTCGGCAGAGAATAAATTGCACCAATCAAAAATATTGACAAAAAATTGGCCCACAGTCGGGGTGGTGCACCACCTCGGAAGCAGTCCGGCATAAAGCTCGGGCGCTAGTGGCTGGCTCCATAGAGGGCATTTCCAGCATTAAGCTTGGCTAAACTCCTTCAACTTTTTTGAACCATGGTGATATGACACCTCGGATATAGTCCGGCGTTGGAGCCCGGATACAGTCCGGCGTTGGAGTTTGGACATAGTCCGGCGTTGGAGCTCGGATACATTCCGGCGTTGGAGCTCGGAAATCGGTCCGGCGTTGGTGCTCGGCTGCAAAAGATACCTCGAATGCAGTCCAGTGTTGGAGCTTGGACACAAGAGGACGTTGCCGCCCGGGAACAACTTCAAACCCGAGGTGTGGCATAAAATAACAAGGCATTGATAAAGGCCGAAGAATTAAAGGGCTCCTCGGATACCCGACGTGTGAGATCTTCAGATTTAGCTCGGCAATCCTCAAGATAGAAGATGGGAAAATTTTTTGAACCAGTTTTCAAGACCGATGACCGAAGACAAAGAACAGTTCGGAAGAATCAAGGAGCATCCCCAACTTGAAGACCGGTTCAGGGGGCTACTGACGGTGTCCTGGACTAGGGGGTACTCACCACGTCATCTCCCGATCTGTTAGATTGGGCCGAGGACCCCCATGGCCGTATACTCATGGGCCAGTTCGGACAGCTGCCACGTACATGGAAGATTCCACAAGACTTGGTGATCAAGACAAGGACTCCTCCCCACCGGCGTATTCGGCTAGGACTCTTGTTATCCTAGGCCTCTGGTGCATTATATAAACCAAGGCCAGGCTAGTCGATAGAATATATACATCAATCATACCATAGGCTAGGTTCTAGGGTTTAGCCTCTCCGATCTCGTGGTAGATCAACTCTTGTAATACTCATATCATCAAGAATAAATCAAGCAGTACGTAGGGTTTTATCTCCATCAAGAGGGCCCGAACCTGGGTAAAACATCATGTCCCCTGCCTCCTGTTACCATTCGCCTTAGATGCATAGTTCGGGACCCCCTACCCGAGATCCGATGGTTTTGACACCGATAGCCATGAAATCTGAGATGGGATCCATGTATGAGAACAAAGAATGGACTTTGGTGGACTTGCCCAATGATCGACAAGCCATAGAGAATAAATGGATCTTCAAGACGAAGATGGACGCTGATAGTAGTGTTACTATCCACAAAGCTCGAATTATCGAAAAACGGTTTTTGACAAGTTCAAGGTGTTGACTACGATGAGATTTTCTCATTCGTACCGATGCTTAAGTCTGTCCGAATCATGTTAGCAAATTGCCACATTTTATGAAATCTAGAGAATGGAAATCAAAAATACATTCCTTAATGGATTTCTTAAAGAAGAGTTGTATATGATGCAACCAGAAGGTTTTGTCAATCCTAAAGGTGCTAACAAAATGTGCAAGCTCCAGCGATCCATCTATGGACTGGTGCAAGCATCTCGGAGTTGGAATATACGCTCTGATAAGTTGATCAAAGCATATAGTTTTATGCAGACTTTCGGCGAAGCCTGTATTTACAAGAAAGTGAGTGGGAGCACTAGAACCTTTCTGATAAGTATATGTGAATGACATATTGTTGATCGGAAATGATGTAGAATTTTTTGGAAGGCATAAAGGAGTGTTTGATAGGAGTTTTTCAATGAAAGACCTCGGTGAAGCTGCTTACATATTGGGCATCCAGATCTATAGAGATAGATCAAGACGCTTGATAAATTTTTTCAATGATTACATACCTTGACAAGTTTTTTGAAGTAGTTCAAAATGGAACAGTCAAAGAAGGAGTTCTTGCATGTGTTGCAAGGTGTGAAGTTGAGTAAAGACTCAAAACCCGACCATGGCAGAAAATAGAAAGAGAATGAAAAGTCATTCCCTATGCCTCAGTCATAGGTTCTATAAAGTACGCTATGCTGTGTACCAGGCCTATTGTATACCTTAGCATGATTTTGGCAAGGGAGTACAATAGTGATCTAGGAGTAGATCACTTGACAACTGTCAAAATTATCCTTAGAGGACTAAGGAAATATTTCTCGGTTATGGAGGTGATAAAAGAGTTCGTCGTAAAGAGTTGCGTCGATGCAAGCTTTTGACACCGATCTAGATGACTCTAAGTCTCGATATAGATACATATTGAAAGTGGGAGCGATTAGCTAGAGTAGCTCCATGCAGAGTATTGTAGACTTCGAAATTTGCAAAATACATACGGATCTGAATGTTGCAGACCCATAGACTAAACTTCTCTCACAAGCAAAACATAATCACTCTTTGCGTGTTAATCACATAGCGATGTGAACTAGATTGTTGACTCTAGTAAACCCTTTGGGTGTTAAGTCACATGAAGATGTGAACTAATCACAGAAAGATGTGAACTATTGGTGTGAAATAACATGACGATGTGAACTAGATTATTGACTCTAGTGCAAGTGGGAGATTGAAGGAAATATGTCCTTGAGGCAATAATAAAGTTGTTATTTATATTTCCTTATATCATGATAAATGTTTATTATTCATGCTAGAATTGTATTAACCGGAAACTGAGTATATGTGTGAATACATAGACAAACAAAGTGTCCCTAGTATGCCTCTACTTGACTAGCTCGTTAATCAAAGATGGTTAAGTTTCCTAGCCATAGACATGTGTTGTCATTTGATGAATAGGATCACATCATTAGAGAATGATGTGATGGACTAGACCCATCTGTTAGCTTAGCACTATGATCATTTAGTTTATTGCTATTGCTTTATTCATGACTTATACATGTTCCTATAACTATGAGATTATGCAACTCTCGAATACCGAAGTACCACCTTGTGTACTATCAAACGTCACAACGTAACTGGGTGATTATAAAGATGCTCTACAGGTGTCTCCGATGGTGTTTGCTGAGTTGGCATCACTATAAAAAATACACTTCCGTGATGATATGTGTTTGTCACAGTAGGTCGCGTTTTTTGTCATGCATGTACATCCATGACAAATTTATGACAGAATCAAGATAGTCATACCTGTGCTGTCATAGAAGTGTTCCATGACATTACCAAAATTATCATCATGGAAGTGTCCACTTCCATGACGATAAATCGCGCGTCACAGAAGTGCTTTAGTCAAGGGTGACCGACACATGGCATCCACCGTAACGGAACGCCGTTAAGCTATCGGGTCGGGTTTTGGATCCGATAACCTGTTAACAGCCCCGACCAATGGGAATTTTCCACGTGTAAAATGATCATTGGCTAGAGGAAACACGTGTCAGCTCATCGTTGGGACAGATGTCATCCACTCACTGGACAGAAGGCGCCTATGATACGTCGACACGTGGCACGACCCAACAGTGGCCCATTCCTGTGAAAAGGCCGGCCCGTTTAACTTGGTCAAAAGCTGGCGGGCCGGCCCATGGAAAGCCTATTAACGGCCTGTTCGCATATAGCCCATTTACAGCCCGCTAACCCAGGGCCTGTTACGCCCTATCCAAATTAGGCCCAGTAGTGTCATCTGGGCCATCCAATATGATTCCAGCCCGTTTTCACTTCTGGCCCATGTATAGCCCATGACGTCTTTCGGCCCATATGAGGCCCTTTGTAACTCTTGGCCCATTAGCGGCCCATGCCGAAACTGGCCCGTAATGAACAATGTATTACTTTACACCCATTAACGGCCCGTGGTGAAACTGGCCCGTAATGAACAGTGTATCACTTTATACCCATTAACGGCCCGTTATTCCATTGGGCCATTTCCAGCCCAAGTTAACTTTCGGCCTTCTGAGGGCCCATTTATTCTTGGGCTCATTTGCAGCATTCGGTTACTTACGATCCGTTAGTGTCATTTTCTGCTCGTGGGCCAAATTCAGCCCGTCGTTACAGTCGGCCTATTTGTGGACCGTTAGTCCGTCGGGCCATTTTCATAGCATCACCAAATATGGCCTATTAACGACCCGTTATGGTCAGCCCATAAAACGTATGATTTCCATTAAAGGCCCGTCTATGGCCCATTAAAGGCCCGCACAAGACCCATAAATGAGTCGGCGGCCCATGGATCCTACGAGACATAGAAGGCCCATGGATCCTACGAGACGTAGAAGGCCCATGGATCCTACGAGACGTAGAAGGCCCATGGATCCGATGGCCCGTGAAGGGCCATGGTCGGGCGAGTGGGCCCCCGTTTGAACGATATAGCATATTCAAAGAATTATCCTACTCAATACTATCACCTCTAAAAAGCATACACTATACAACAAAGAGATCAAGGCATAGAAGGGTAGAATAATCCTACACTATACAATAAAGAAATTACAACCAATTATACCCACTGGGCATTATGGTTCGGCACAAGTGATAATAAAGCATACAGAAACAACAAATTACATACATTGGGCAAATACAGCTCATACATCATGGACACGCATCAAGTTAATTCCATTTGAACTATAATCTCTTCAGAAAATAGGATTGGCCGGATTCAGATAGCACAAATTTCAGTCTGCAAAATCTCCAATTCCTTCATGGTTACCTCAGTGTCTTGTTTCATTTTTTTTGACTCCTGCATCTAATACCTGCATGTCCAGTCTCAACTTGTTGATTATACGTTGACAATCATGTACATGTTGTCTTGCCACCTCTAATTGATGCTCGAGAACATCAGCACATTCCAATTCCAATCCATAATCATTCGGTAACGGCCATGCCGCACTGCTCGCAGATCTTTGTGTTGATGTCACTTCATCCTGAAATGTTTCTGTAGGTACACATGACTAGGGCAAAAATATAGTTACAACAGTGAAGCGAACAAGACACTATTTTGTACTACATGGCAAAACAGGACTAACAATAATGTTACACGCCACTTTCAAAAAAAAAAGTTACACGTCATGAAGCATAAGCAGGTGATATTTTAAAAATTATAAAAGAGATAGTCTATGCAGCCTGCATACAGAAATCCCTCTTAGCTCAGCAGAGGAGCATGATGTTGGGGCCCAATCGAAAACACAGACAAGTTACAAATTTAGACAGCACGTTGCATATAAGTAAGCAAGCAGTTGGCCATTCTGTGCCTCAATTAAAGTCTTAGGGAGCATAATGAACACCAGAGGGTTTCATACAAACATACTACAACAGGCAAAGCTATGCAATCATTAGCGTAGTATAAACTAGATTGTGAGTCTCATGCAATAATAGTTGGTTAATAGACTTCAAAGCTTCATGCACACTTCGACAGAGTAATTAAATGGTAAGGCCTTTAATTATGTCAGCTAATAGTGATACAAGTACCAAACATCAGGCATGCTTATTTGGGCATCTCATTAACTGAGGACAAATAAAGCAATTGAAAAGAGAAAATTAACTATGCCTGAAACAAACAAGGAATTAAACTGTTGAGTTGCATACAGTGACTTACCTTAGCAGGTTGAAGAGGCTCAGCGCAGCTCCTATTTCTCTTGCAAGGCTCCTTCCTAACATCTTGTACTTGGAAATCCTCAATCTTATCTTCATTGCACCCCCTCTGCAAGGTGACACAAACTAGTTACTCGTCTCCTTGGAAGATAAATATGCATACTTTCTAGGCTGTGAACACAAAAGGATGAGATTATAACAAAACAACACCACATAATGAAACATGCCGCATCTCTTGCACTTGCACACAATGAAATGAGCATTTACTATGTCTGTATTATGTAAAAACTAGGCATACCTTTCAACTGGATCTCCGGGTACTCTTGGAGAGCCTACTGTAGTGTACAACCAAACCTTTATGTCACCTATGAGTTAGACAAGGCCCCACTACAGCAGCCCTTAGTGTTTAAATCGTTAACAAGCTTGCATGCCTGCAGGTCGACTCTAGAGGATCCCCGGGTACCGAGCTCGAATTCGCCCTATAGTGAGTCGTATTACAATTCACTGGCCGTCGTTTTACAACGTCGTGACTGGGAAAAGAAGCAAAGAAGGAGGCTTAAAGACCATCACTTGACCGACCAGATTTAAGGGGCATTTAAACATCATGTGCAACATATGAACTAACATAAACATTGCATATTCTAGATTCTACAATGGAATGCACATGTATTAGGTTATGCCATGTTTGATGATGCCTAAATGTACAGATAGCAGGCAGGAGCATTGCACACACAATTGAATTGCAGGTTAAGGGCTAGTTCGATTCTGCCTTTTCAGGGCATATTCTCAAAATAAGCCATAAAAGATTTAAAGAAGTCATTTTTGAGTTATGGGCTTGGGCTTAACTAATTTCTCTTTGGAGGGGGGTGTTTCGGGTAGAACCTCACTAAAAATTGAAGGGAAGGGCAATAGTTAAATGACTCTGTTGTCTGCCTATATTACACTCAAAATGCAACTGCTGACGCCCGTGTCACACCTGAACCTCAAGTAAAAACAAACATGCAAGCATTCATTGCCCTGCCCGCTTGCATCTTCTCTCCCCTTTCCCTCTACCTCGACCCCCTGCTTGTAGCACTAGGGTTCCTCCAGCGAGCCGTCACCGCTGGTCCCATCTGGCCTGGTCCTCGATGATGCTATGTCCAGCTAGGCTACATGGCCGGCGGGTAGGGCCAAATATCCCTGGCTGCTACTCCCTCTAGCGCCGCCCCTCATTCTCATGGTCTCCAGCAGCTGCTCCACTGTGGTTCGTCCAACGCACTACTCTGGCGGGCGCTGCATAACTACGGCTGATGCCACACTTTGGCAGAAGGCACCTTATTCCCCCTCCCCTCCTCCCAGGCCACGGCCTTGAGGTGCTATTGAAGGATGAGCCCATCCAACAAGGTGAGGATCTCCTCTGATTTTTTGCCAAATTTTCATTCTGATCCACTATACGATGAATTGCTATGAGCTGCTTCTGTTGCTGCTATATGATGCATTGCTATGAGCTGCTCCTGTTGCTGCTATATGATGAATTGCTATGAGCTGCTGCTGCTGTATGATGAGTTGCTATGAGCTGCTGCTGCTATATGATGAATTGCTATGAGATGCTGCTGCTGCTATATGATGAATTGCTATGAGCTGCTGCTGCTATATGATGAGTTGCTACAAGCTGCTCCTGCTGCTGCTATATGATGAATTGCTATGAGCTGCTCCTGCTACTGCTATATGATGAATTGCTATGAGCTGCTCCTGCTGCTACTATATGATGAATTGCTATGAGCCGCTGCTGATATATGATGCATTGTAGACTGCTGCTGTTGTATGATGAGTTGCTATGAGCTGCTGCTGCTATATGATGCTTTCAGGTGGTGCTGCTATACGATAATAACCAACCACTTGGACCATCGAATTTCAATAAATAATTGTTCTTCATTTAAATGTGGGTCATGCGTTTTTCATTTAAATTAGGCAATGCTATCTCTATGGAAAACATTGACCAAAGTAGATTGTGCCAAGTAGATGGTATCTTTGTATTTGCATTTTGAGCAAATAGTGATGGTCTGTTTTCCTATCATATTAATTACTGCACTGGGTTCAATTTTTGATGTTTGCAAGTCAAATTAATTTCCATATGGGCAGCAAAATGAAAAAAATATAATGCAATCTAGACTTTCCACTGATCATACCAAAGATAAGCTGAAAACGCAATGAAAAGAACTGGTTGGCTTATTACATGGAGCATATATTCACAGGTGTTTATTTTCTTAGGATAACTCGTAATAACTGTCCCTAAGAAACTTGGCTAATAGAACTGGCATACAAATAACATGTCACGATGATTGCAATGGAGGAGTGACGTACCATAGCACACTGTATAGGCTCACCGCCGCCTCTCCTTTTTTTGCGATGTTCCATGAAATTGCCACATACATCTTGTACTTTTTCATTGTGTAACCCTACCTACAAGTTGACACGGCTAATTTCAGACATCTCTACATGATACTACATTGCATATCCCTTGCACATATTTAAACCACCAATTAACGATTGTGTGCGTACCATAAACTAGCCATGTCTCTGTATGCTGGACTAGCAGGCACACTAAGGGAGCCTAATGTAGTGCACAGGAATTACTACATGCCAACTACGATTTTGTGTAATGTGCTGCCCTTGTTCCTAAGTATATGTCTTTGTAGAGATTCCAGTATGGACCACATACATATGTATATAGATGCATTTTCGAGTGTATATTCACTCATTTTGCTCCGTACGTAGCCTATAGTGGAATCTCTAGAAAGACTTATATTTAGGAACGGAGGTACGAGGTAGTATCATGTATGACATCTACATATCTAATTTAGCAGCCATTAGTAGAAATCATTGTCTGCACAAAGGGATTACTGGTTGAAAATCCTAGCAAAGCACGCTGGCAGACACAGAACAATACAAGAGAGAGAGAGAGACGCGCTTACAAGATCATAGCAATGCATCAGTCCAGGATCTTGGTTGGCCAAGATGTTAGATCCAGAAGAAACATCATCCTTGTAGTTTTTGCCAGCTGCATAACAGGTAATAGCGACCAGTTAGTATATTTGAAGTACATCGGGCAGGTGATGCTGGACGGGTTTAAAGGTGACAAGTACCTAAGCCGTGGTGGGTGCTTGGCATCTCTCCAGACGGTGGGAATCAGGTTAGAAATGTTGAGGGTGATGACGCAGCGCTGGCTGTCGGGGTCCGGTAAGGAGATCTAGAACCGTCGAGTAGGGTGTTTGTGGAGCGGCTCTGGTAGGGTGGACTACGGTGTGGGCGAAGCAGATCTGTGGCCGTGGACAAGGGCGTAGGTGAAGCTGCTCCGGTGGTTGGGTTAAGGATGGTGCTGACGACTCGGATCTGCGGTCGTGGACGGGGCATCAGAAGCTGCTCCGGTGGTTGGGTTAAGGATGGTGTCGACGATGCCGATCTGCGGCCGTGGACAGGGCGTCAAAAGCTGCTCCGGTGGTTGGGTTAAGGGTGGTGTCGACGATGCAGATCTACGGCCATGGACGGGGCGTCAGAAGCTGCTACGGTAGGTTGGATGAGGGTGCGAGGAAGCGGATCTGAGGCCGTGGACTTGTGAGTTGGCAAAACGGCCCCGGTAGGGTTGATAATGGTATAGACGAAGCTACTCCGGTAGGGTTGACGATGGTGTCGGCGGTGCGGCTCCGGTAGGGTTGAGGAAGGTGTCGGCGAAGCGGCTCTGGTAGGGTTGAGGAAGGTGTCGGCGAAGAGGATCAGAGGCTGTCGACGGGGGCGTCGGCGGGGCAGCTCCAGGGGGTGTGGACGAAGCGTCTCCAGTGGGGAGTACGAATGAGCCGCTGCAGATGCGCGGCGGTTGACGAGAGTACCGGCGAAGCAGATCCGGCGCCGTGGACAAGGCCGACACTGAATGGGCTGTGGTACAGTGGTGGATGAGCAGTCTACTTGTTTCTAGGGGAGGTAGGAGGGGTAGATGCGGCCGCGGAAGCAGATCCGACAAGGTGGACGCCGCTGGCAGTGAATGGGCTATGGTACGCCGGTGGATGAGCAGTCTAGGGTTTCGAGAGGGGAGGGGAGAAAGGGCGATGAAGTACGGACGGCATGATGTAAGATGCTCTGGTGCTGTGGAGTTAGTCGTTTTTGCGCGAGGGGGAGAGGAAATGGGGGTGTCATGTAGTGGGGGAACCGGAAGTTACCAAAGCAGCCCCGACCTATCATGTAGATGAGGGCGGTATTGTAATTGTTGGTCTCCGTGCACCAAGGACAAAAGGGGGATTTCACATGCTAAAGACTAAGGTGGCAGAAATTTTAGAAGGAGGCGGGAGATTTTGCCGCCCGCGGGATCGTTCGTATCCAGTTTCAACTAATTTTGGACCATGCTAGACTATGTACACGGGGCACGCGTCAACAGTTAATAACTGGTGTGAAGTCCACCCCAGAAAAAAAGACAATAACTCGGGATGATGCGCCGATAACTTGGACGTTCACACGGGCGCGGCCAATCGTACGGGTGTAGTGGCGCGTTCACAAAAAAGGGATCAAACGCTCAGCCTATGTATTTCTCGTGTAAATAGATAACTTAGTGCCATTGGTTATTTACTTTAAACATAATGCATTGACGTGTTAGTGTAGAGGCGCACAAAAAGAAATGGATATTGTAGTCAGCTACTTAAAAGTGTTACCTCATATGATTACATAGCCTCCATTTCATAAATTGCGTACCCGTTGAATTCATATATGAATATTACATATATTACTTCAAAATAGAAACTTAAATCATCCAAGACTAATGAATTTGAATGCAAGAGTGACAATGGTGCATGTACATGATAGCTACATTGGTTGTTTGAAGAAACATCACTATAACTTTGGCATGCACAACTGAAAAGGTTTATTTAAATAGAAAAATGTGATATGTGAGTTTCCAATCTTTATAGCGTTGAATCGATATTGTACCTTTGGCCACGATACGAAGTAGATATTGACTTATGTTCAAGCGATGCACGTCCACGATCGCTAGATAGTGATACGTGAATGAATTGTGCAATCTCTCTCACACGCATACATATTTCATTTCCCTGTGGGCATCGGAATCACACACGCGCACTTCGTGTATTTCTCTCTCTCCATCAGGGTTAAATTCGTCTTTCTACCCCATCCTACAAGTCTCTCACACAGAAACACACACGCTCTCTATGTCTAACACGCCCACCCCTTTAATTCCACCCACCCACAGCCACTAATGTCTCAAAGTATAATAATGTCTCTCACAAATATGCTATCTACCTATCCCTTAATATAGCTAGATATGTGTCACACAAACTCCTTCTCCCTACTAGCAAGATGCCCATGCGTTGCACGGAACATCAAGATGCATTTGTATGAGAAGTTTATCTTGTGGGAGAAAATGATGAACGAGGGAATGCCTTATTTGCAAATGCGGAGAGGGGTGTGGGTATCTTTTTGCAAAATTGCCATAGTTTCCATCCTATCCGTCGGATATAAATTGGATGGCCTATATTGCAGGATGGCAGGAACACCATCATCACCAACTCTGTTTTTTTATAAGAGTAGAGATATGTGAGTGTCACTGCCCCCCCCACACCCACACTTCCCAACATCGAAGGAGTAGGGTGACACCTCGATCTTGATACTAATCTATCGACTGGCTTCTCTCTCAAACATACATACACACACACACTACACGGCACCGAAGGAGTCGGGTGGCACATCAATCTTGATAATAATCTATCTACTCTTTCAAACACACACACACACTCGCTAGTTGTGCCTCTGTGCCTACCACGCACACTCTCGATACGTCTTTCTCTCCCCCCCGCAACAATGACAGCAGAAGGGTGATAACTCGATCTGATCATAATCTGTCAATTGGTTTCTCTCTCAAACACTGTGTCTCAGTGCCTTGCTCGGTAGCCCCCTCGATATGTAGACTTCTCGCGTGCGCACAACTGTAGTGACGATGACGCTGAACCCAGTGTGCCTTGTTTTTACCGGCCTCATGTGATAGTTTTCACCCTGTTTTCTGTTAATTAACAAGGCAACCTTTTCTTTGTTACTACTAGTGAATCTGAAACCATTCGGGGCAGACATAAAATATATCACTTCAACCCAATTATCGCAGCAACTATTTTAAAAGAAATTAGCTAGCTACCCGTGCGTTGCACGGAACATCAAGATGCATTTGTATGAGTAGTTTATCTTGTGAGAGAAAAGTTTGAACGAGGGAAGTCCTTATTTGCGAACGTGGAGAGAGGTGTGGTATATTTTTGCAAAATTGCCATAGTTTCTTTCCTATCCATTAGATATAAATCCGACGGCCTATATTGCAGGATGGCACGCACACCATCATCACCAACTCTGTTTTCTACTCCCTCCGTCTGAAAAAATACTTGTCATCAAAATGGATAAAAAGAGATGTATCTAAAACTAAAATACATCTAGATACATTTCCTTTTATCCATTTTGATGACAAGTATTTCCGGACGGAGGGAGCATTTGTCTTTTTAGAGATTTCAACAAGTGACTATGACCGGACCTTACCAACATACTCAAAAAAGTAGTCCATAATTTTGATGTTACCCTGTTTTCTTGGCGGTGCAGTGCCATCTGGATACCTCATAAATAAATCAAGGACAAATCTGACCCCTTCCTGAAAAGACATACGGAGCAAAATGAGTGAATCTACACTCTAAAATATGTCTACATACACATCCGTATGTGGTAGTCCATTTGAAATCTGAAATAGACAAATATTTAGGAACGAATGGAGTATATATAAGAGTAGACATGGAGATATATCTCCAGCATGGTCTACAACAAAAATGTGTTGGGCTGGTTAGCGCCGGATGCTCGCAACGCGATGACATGAGTTCGAATTCTGTCTTTTAAATTTATATTATTATATTAAATATTACTCTACTTATTTAATATATACTTATTTCGCTACTGTACTGACAGTGGAACCCATAGAGTACTTAGAATACAAGATTAAGGATGGACTTGTTTCTTTTTAACTTTCTGTATGAAGCTGTAGCCACCCTGCAAGTCATGTGTACACGATACATGCAATTAACTTTTTATAGAAGGACAATCATATAGGCAATTAACTCAAATGGATTAGATGTCACTCTATTATTTCCAGCATAAAGAGCATCTCCAACGGCAACCGGCAAATTTCCTCCCGCTTCCTTAAGCAGAGGACGACATCAAACGCCAGCGGCATACGTTTTTACAACTCTAACCAACCAGATGAAATTCGTGCAAACATGGACTGATTTCATATAAGCATGAAGGATTTCATATAAAAAAAGCCGGATCTTCATATAAACATGATGGATTTCATTACATTTACATGAACTAAGAGGTGCCAATCCGGCTCTCTTGTATAATTAATACTCCCTCCGTCCGGAAATACTTGTCCTAGAAATGGATGAATCTAGACTTTTAGTTCTAAATGGCCGCCTACGGATCCCTTTGCCTTCCTCATGTCCGTCAGACACTTGCGGGGTCGATGAAGGTCCTCGGAAGAGACGAAGCAGCAAAGAAACCACCTGAATCCGCGGTCGTCGCCTCGGCGGTGGCCTTCATGGGTCCCAGGTGGCGGTGGCCTCCCGTGTTCTACTTCTCCTCGATTATGGAGGCGGACATGGAGAAGCTGGCCACCGACTCGTCGCTCTCCACGCACCCGGCTTCTGTCTCTGCCGGCATGGCGCTGCCGCGGGTACAGGAGGTGTGCCCAAAGACACGGGAGGCGCGGCCACCTTAAACACTGGTGGCGCGGTACAACACGGCAGCGACGGCGCCCGTACCGGCGTGCTCGCCGCTGTGCCGGTGTGGAGCAACTCGCCACTCCTCATTGAGCTGAACTAGAGCAGCGAGTTGCTGAACCACGCGCCTGCTTGGGGCGGCAACTAGCTCCGTCGGGCCAAGCGAGGTTGGTGAAGCACCGAGCGGCCTCGCCCGTATCCGGAGGGCTCGGCGGGCCACCCAGCTGGGTAATATGCTGGAGAACGGCTCATCGGAAGCCATCGGAAGAGTGGATAAAATGGTGAAGGAGGAGATGGGGGAGCGGCGGAGGGGTGTGATTCTTGCCCGCTGTCTGTCTGGCCTCGTGTAAATAGAGGGCGAACGGTAGGAGCTTGGCCGGCGTCTGGCCTCATTTAAACTAAGGGCGGATGGGAGGAGCTCGGCCGGTGTTGCGTTTAGTTCTGGCCCTCTCATGAACGAACGTGTGGCCGGAGTAGGATTCTCGGTTTGCATGCGGGTTTAACGGAGGGGTTTAATGAAGGCGCCGAGCATGCAGCGGGCGGCGCAGTACTATTCGATTTGACAGCAGTAATGAGCCGTCAAATCACAAAGGCCCTCGCCTCTCGTGAAACCGACCGAGCTAGACTGCCCCGCCCTCTAGCCTTTTAAAAAATGTATATACTCCACTTTTGTACAGTAGTAGTATCGATGGATTGCGCCATGGAGCAAAACTTGAAATTAAAAAAAAGGTGGTACATATAGAGAGGGAATATTCGATTTGACAGCTGGCGGCACAGTTCCCGATACGGCTTTAATGCAAACGAGGGAGGTAGTAGCGGTTCCCGATATGTTGAACGACCAATGCATCCTCCTTCAATTAATGCATGAGGGAAGTAATGGGAGGAGGTCCGGGAAAAGAGGCTGCACGATGTGAATGCAACGCAGTTTGCCCTCATTGCCCTCATATAAAGGCGCCCCTCCATTCCAATGCATCTACCACATCGTACACACCTAAGCATTTGCCTAAGCACCTACACTAAGCGCAAAAGAGCTCACTCCAGACCCATGGCGGCGATGCGCGTGAGCGGCCAGCGGCTGCGCCAGATGGTCCATGACGCCGGCCTGCGGCATGGCGTCGAGGATCGTCTCCAGACGGTGTTGGAGACCGGCTGGTGGATGGCCGCCGTCGATGCCAGTTGCGACTCTCAGTAGGACTAGATGATCGTTGCCACCAACAACAAGTTCACCGTCCTCAAGAAGCTCACGGACGACATCGCCGTACTCCTCCAGCCCACGCGCCCAGGCTCCTCATTGCCTGCCACCCTAATCGGGCTCCATGGCCGGAACCTCTTTCAAGCACTGGTGGCCCTGCGACTACCCGCCGACGCCACGAAGAATGTCCACCTGGAGGTCGCGCTCACCGCGAGGCGCCTCGCCCTGCAAGAATTCGTTGACCTACACATCCACGTGTACGAGGAAATCACGTACATAGGTATCTACAAGGCCAGTGAGGATGCTACGGCGTTGGCCTTCCTCAACCGGCTGGAAACCTTGGATGCCTTTGCTGAGAAGCACCTCGACCTCGCCACAAAAGCCACCGCTCCTTAGCCGCCGGTCGGTGGCCCGGCGCACTAAGTTGAGGAGGAGGAGGTCGTATGTTCGTGGATCCATCTTTCTTCTTGCCTTCTGTAACCACCACTGCGATCGCATCATCGTGGCCTTAATTCTTATTGTGCTGTTGCATTCTTATTCCAATCAATACCGACATGTGCGATCCCTTTGCTTAATTATATGCATCACTGTAACTAGTACTCCATCCGTCAATTTATAAGTTGTGCTTACCTTTTCCATCAACTTCGTGCAATGCGCGGGCATCTTGCTAGAAACACTAGAATATGTCTATATAATCCGTATGTGATAGTCCATTTGAAATCTCAAAAAAGACAAATATTTAGGTACGGAGGGAGTAATATATTAGGAGTATATCAAAACAATAGTGATTTCTTTCAAGTTTGTGAACAAATACTACTATTCTACTACTTTGGATCCGTCGCAACACATGGGCACATTGCTGGTAAAAGGAAAAGGCCTGCCGCGTTCGCGTCGCACCCCCACACGCCCGGGAATCGGGAGTACAACACGGCCCG
This sequence comes from Triticum urartu, assembly GCF_003073215.2. Taxonomy (NCBI): domain Eukaryota; kingdom Viridiplantae; phylum Streptophyta; class Magnoliopsida; order Poales; family Poaceae; genus Triticum; species Triticum urartu. The sequence continues at coordinate 486,301,184 of NC_053024.1, forward strand.
TCCGGCACGACACATAGCTTAGGGAAGGCGTGTTGCCTAGAATTTTCACTTTCATGTGGGACCGCTGTTGAGCAAACCGACACCCCGCCCGCCGCCGGGTTGGAAAACAGAAATGAGGGGAAGATCTAGCTGTAGCATGGAAGCCAAGAAATTTGGTGTCAGACGGGGCTCGTTGATAGAGTAGGAGCATTCGATACTAGTACTACTCCTACTAGTACCAAGTTAGTACTCCTAATACTATATTACTAGTACTACCACTATACAACTAGTAGGTACGTGCACAGCACAACATCGTAGGAAAAATAACGGCAATATCTTGTTTTGGGTGATTTATCTTTTTTTCAATCAACGTAGTATGAATAATATGATGTGGGGGGGACCCATGAAGCTTATGTGGCTTGGTTACATGGCTACGGAAGGTTAGAGAAAAATAAATAGATAATGTGTTTAGAGTGCACTCCACTAAATAGATATACTTTGGATCCATTGCAACAGACTGACACATCTATATCTATACCCCCTATATAGTGTGTGAAAAACTTTGAAAGTTGGTCGTTGGATGAAGCCAATCCGACGGTACAAAGATGGAAAATCCGAGCACTACTGGCCATTGGATATCATCCACCAGATTCTGCCACATGTATAATCTAGAAGACTCCACGGTTGAACTTAATTCATGACTAACTTTGCCACAACTAAGCTTAGGCAAAGTTATTAGTTCTTCAAAATGAGAGCCACAAGTTGGCAAGCCTAAGGGAATCTTGCTACATTTTTTGTGTGTATGTCATGTGGGGCCTTAGTGTGGCTTGCCTAAGGTGTGGCTTGAACCAAACACTCACCTAAGTTAATCAAACTTGCCTAACCTTACATTCCACCAGATTTTGCCACATGTTAGAATCCAGAAAGCTCCACATGTAGAAGCATAATGCACAAACCACCAGAATCTCATGCGTGCAATGCATGTGTACCTTACTAGTACTAGTTGGTAGTAGTAAGAAACAAATTCCAGTTTTGGCACGAGCTCGTACTGCGGGAGCACCACAAGGCCTGCCGCAGGAGTTACATTTCCCTCTCGGGGCCCACGGGACCGAACTTCAGTGGCTTAGTGCCCAGCCTATGAGTCAATGACATACTGAAAGTGCATTATATCGACTAGAGGGGGGTGAATAGGCGATTTTTATGAAATTCTTCACTGAGGAATTTGCTGGTGAGGAAATTCCTTTATGCTAGCAGCGGAATAAGTACTCAAAAGTAAACATCACAGAATACAAGCATAGTCATCATGATGAAATGAAGACGGGCACAGAGTACAGGAAGCGTAAGCACATGATAACACAGGATGAAGACAAATACACTGAAGAAATTGAACTGAGGAAATTGAGAAAGCCTTCAGTCAAAGTCTTCAAACCCAGATATGAACAAGCACACAACACAGTTATGAGGAAATGAACGAGTTGAGGGAATAGAACTAGTAAGCTTGGTGAAGACAATAATTTGGTAGACCAGTTCCAACTACTGTCTCAGTTGTACGTCTGGTTGGAGCGACTAAGTATTTAAACTCGAGGACACCCAATCCCAGACACCCAGTCCTGAACATGCAGCTCAGGACACCCAGTCCTCACCGTATTCTCCTTGAACTAAGGTCACACAGACCTCGTCCAATCACTCGTGGTAATTCTTCAGGTGACTTCGGAACCTTCACAAACTTGGTCACTCAGCAATCCACAATTCCTCTTGGATGCTCTAGACCATGATGCCTAACCGTCTGGAAGGAGCACAGTCTTCAAAGGTAACAAGCGTCGGATCCACGCAGGATCAATCTCTTCAGTGATGCTCAATCACTTGGGGTTTGTAGGTGTTTGGGTTTGGGTTTTTCCTCACTTGATGATTTTTGCTCAAAGTCCTCGGAGGATGGGTTGCTCTCAAATGACAAGTGTCAGTTTCTCTCGGAGCAGCCAACCAGCTAGTGGTTGTAGGGGGTGGCTATTTATAGCCTAGGGAGCAGCCCGACATGATAATACATAAATGCCCTTCAATGATATAAACGTTAGATGGATAGTTATTTTGGGACAGCTGGCGCATGGCACAACAACGGTCGGAATTTTGAGTAGCAAAATCTTCAGGGCTATCATGATCCTCACTGTGTAGGCAATCCGCACTGGCGAATTCCTAACTCCTCAGTCAGAACAAATTCCTCAGTGACCAGAAGAACTTCGTCTCTGTCACTGAAGAATATAAATGAACTGTATGAGATTTCCAATGGCTTCACTCGAAGGGATTGGTAGGTGTAGGATTTTGAGTTGAGCATCACATGGAAAATTTTCCTTAGTATTTCCTCGACCCCCTTTAACAGTACGGTGTTTCCTATGACTCAAGAAAGAGAAAATGAAACTACGAAATCAAAAGTCTTCACGTTTCATGTTCCTCGAATGAATACCAAGTCGTCAAGGTCACACCAATTTCTTCACTTTCAAAGTCTTTAGAAAGTCTTCAGAGATTCAAAGTCTTCAGTCAAAGAACTTCATTTTTAGGGGTCCACTTTCTCTGTAAATATCAAACTCCTCATAGACTTATAGACCTGTGTACACTTACGAACGCATTAGTCTCTTAACCTATAAGTCTTCAATACACCAAAATCACTAAGCGGCACTAAATGCACTTACAATCTCCCCCTTTTTGGTGATTGATGACAATATAGGTTAAGTTTTCAACGGGGATAAACATATGAAGTGTAAATACTAATATTGAGGAATTTGATTGCAAGATATAGAAGAACTCCCCCTGAAGATGTGCATAGTGAGGAATTTGCTTTTAAAGCAATGCACACTTGAAGAGTTGAATCATGGAGATCTCCCCCTATATCTTGTAATTCATACATGCATTTGACATATAATAGTGAAGAATTTGAAATGCATGATGAAATATGGTGACTGATGTAATTCAACATGCGTGCAATAATATTAACGAGGAATAAGCATGCAGAAAAACGTAGAAAAAGTATCAGAGCACCATCGGGTTTAAGTTTACAACTCGATCCAATAAAGTCTCAGAAGAACGAGAGTTGAAACTTGAAAAAAAATTGCCCATATAGAAAGACCCGCTTGAAGACTAACTCAAAATTCTCCCCCTTTGTCATCAAATGACCAAAAGGATTGAATATGAGGACTAACACCCTAGAAGAATATCAAGTTGATGAAGGAGCGTCAGTGTTGTTGGGGTCGTTTGTCGTAGTAGGGCCTGCCGCAGTGTCGTCCAAGTCTTCATTTTCATCAATGTCGCGCGATGAAGAATATGAGCTTGCCACTAAGGAAGAAACCTTGACCTTCTTGAATTTCTTCGGTGGAGGTGCAGACCAGTCAAAATCTTCCTTGAGACCCATTTTCTTCAGATCCTCTTCACCATATAGATGAGATAGAATGGCCCGGGTGCGACCGAACACTTCATGAAGGTAGTAATGGTTTTTCTTCACTGCATTGTGTGTAGCAGTCATGTTGTGAAGAAATGAACCAAACTGACGCTTAACCCATTTATGATTTCGATCCACCTTCTGGTGAAGACTAAGCAGAAGCTCACGATTAGTCATCACACGAGGAGCACTGGCTTGAGGAGTAGACTTGGGTGCATTGGCAGAGTCATCGTTGGTGGAATAAGAGGCAACTTTGCGAAACTGTCCATCCAATGGATGAATGCCTTCATCTATAATAGCTGGTGCCTTGCCCTTTTCATCAAATGAGGAATAAGTCTGCTTGAGGACTTCAATCAGGGGCAAGTAGCTGAGGTGATTCTGAAAATCAGCTTTGTAGTTGAGTGAAGACCTTGTCCTGAGGAATCTCATAATCCAAGGTGCATAAGGCTTCAGCTCAAACGGAGATAGTGCAACATTTGCCATAGTCCTCATGAAGAAATTGTGATAATTGACAGGAATGCCTTGAACGATGTTGAATACCAGATTCTTCATGATGCCAACAATTTCCTCATCAGATGAGTCATGGCATTTGATAGGACTTATTGTTCTCGTAAGAATATGATAGACAGTTCTGGGCACATAGAGTAATTCCTTCACGAGGAATTTGGTTCATGGGGCCTGACCTGGCTTCAAAGGTTTCATCAGAACCTGCATGTAGTGATTTGTAAGCTCAGGTTCACTATAGATGCAACGAGCTTCTTCAAGGGGAGGACTGAGTGGTAAGGCACGAAGCAATTCAGAAGCTGGTGCTGTGTAGTGAATGTTTTCAGACATCAAGTCCAGCACCCATGAATTCACATCTTCAGAATCTCCTATGATGTGCAGCGTCGCATAAAATTGAAGAATCAGTTCTTCATTCCAATCACAGATGTCAGAGCAAAAATTTAATAGTCCAGCGTCGTGAAGAACACCGAGGACTGGTGCGAAGCATGGCAGAGATTCCATATCCACGTGAGGAATATGCTCATGGTAGAAGATTTTCTCTTTGTTGAACAGCACTGAGGAATAGAAATTGGCTTGACTAGCAGTCCAGAAATGCCTCTTCCTAATGCGAGTAGAGTTATAAGGGTTGTAGTCTTCGAAGAATACATGCTCGCCGAAGAAATCATCAGCCTTGAACTTTTGCTTGCGTGAGAATGGATCCTTTGGCTTGGGCAGAGGAGTGTCAGTGAGTTGCATCACAACTTGAGGAATCGCAATCTCAGGTTCTTCAGGCTGAGGAATTTCTGGTTCCTCTTCAGTGGCAGTCTGCGTCGTCAGATGTTCAGCAGCAGCAGTTTCTTCAGCGCTAGTGGCTGGAATTTCTTCATGTACAGATGAAGTGGGGTGAGTTTCTTCAGAGCCCATTTGAACAGTTTGTGCGGGGGACTGAGGTATTTGCTGCAACGGTGTGAACATTGGAGAGTTTGGATGCTGACTTTCCTAGAATTCATCACTTATTACTGGTGTGGAGTAGCCAACGTCCACATCTTCATCTTCCATTTCTTCAACGCCAGCCTCTTCAGCTATGAACTGAGGCATGGGCGAGGAGATGAGAGGTGTTGAAGGGATCGCATCCACTTCAATTTCTTCATCAAGCTGCTCTGACGAAGCAGCAGAGTGATTTTCTTCATCAGATCCGCTAGGGATCTCATATTCTTCACCAAAAGGAACAAGGTCCTTTGATGGCATGGTTGAGATTGGAACAACATCAATGGGATTAGCAAATGAACTGGTCAAAGGCTTCATCTTCTTCGGAGCTGAAGAATCTGAAGTGGTTGATGCTTTCCTTTTCTTCACTGCTGCACGCTCTGCAGCCTTGGTCTTCTTCACATCTGATGCAGATGGAAGGATAGGAGTTGGTGTTGGCGCAGGAGGAGCAGAGGAATTTGGTTGATTTTCTTCAGGCACAACTGATGCAGTTGCCCTGATTTCTTCAGTTTCTTCAGGCGCACCACTAGTGGATGCCCTCACAATTTCTTCAGCGGCTGGAATGCAGTCATCAGCCCTGGAACTCACATTTTCTTCAGCAGCCTGATTTTCATCAGCGGTGCTGGAATATTCTTCAGTCGGCTGAGCAGATGCTTCAGCCTGAGGAACTTCCTGTTGCGTTGGGGCAGCAACATTGGAAGTGAAGTTATCCGCAAGTTTCACAAAACGAACCTTGGCTCCAAGCCAATTAGCATGGTATGCGTCAAATTCATCACTGAGTTTCTTGATCTCAGATTGAGTAGTGACAAGTTCTTCAGTTGTCATAGAAACAACGTTTTTCTTCAGATAGCGCTCCTTCTTGTACTGCTCTTTCTTGATCTGCCTGGCCTTCTCATATTTCCATTTTTCTTCGTGGATGAAATGGGTCAGCATGTGACTTTGGCCAGGAGTCAACTTGAACTCAGGCATGGGAGTGTTGGGGTCATTGTGCCAAACATCAATGTACTCGAGGATCAGCTTTGGATCCAAAAGCAGTGGCACATCTGTTCCCTTGGGTCTAGCGGCCCTGACTTGCCTATCTCTGATGATTTCAGCAAGTTCATCATCATCAGCTACGTCTTCATTAGATGGCACTTGGAAGGTGACTTGCTTCTTCTGAGGACTAGGGCGAGGACCTCGTCCAGTAGTGGCCTTTGTCTTCAGTAGAGAGGGTCCCGTTGAGGAGGTTGGTGCAGCTGAGGAACTAGCTGAAGCTCCTGAGGCAATTGAGATGCCTGCAGTCCTTTGGCACGAGGCAAGATGTACAGGTGCTGAGGACTTTGTTGGAACAGCCGAGGACTTTGTAGGAGCTGAGGATTTTGAAGGAGCAGGAGCAGCATGAGGAATTGGCCGTGAGGGCTTTGAGGATTCTGGCTGTGAGGGCATTGCTGAGGAACTTGGCCTTGAGGGCACTGTTGTGAAGCACTTGGCTTGCGCACAGGCTTCTTTGACATAGCCTTCTTCGGCTTGACAGCAGAGGCCTTAGCAGAGGCAGCAGCAGCAGCAGCAGAGTCTTCATTGAATTTCCTCACTGCTTCTCTGGCTTGCTTAGCCAACTTGGCTTGGTGCTTGGCCCATTTGTCAGGATAGTCCTCACCTCGCTTGAGGCTGGTGGGATCAGCTATTTGGCCAAGTGCCAATGGAGGTCTTGGGCATGGAGGATTGAGTGCGAATTTTTTCATGTACTTGGGAGTGACATATCTGTACTCCCTCCACTCTCTAGCCCATCTCCTCTCTATCTTCTGAATGCGCACCTTGAACTCATTCTTGGTTTCCTCAGTAGGTGTGCAGTACCCAGCATATATTTCATCAGGGATCTCAAACGCTGTATTGACCTCAGGCCTCTTTCCTCCTTTCTGTGGCTTCTTACCGTCAGCCATTTTCTTTAGTTGAGGAATTTGGATAATTGAATTCTCTGAAGAAGTATGCAACTTTTCTGCGAGGAACGCTGCAAATGAGTTAAGTTGATGAGAACCTAGTGATTCAGCAGGTGACATGAGTACCTGTGAACAGAGTATAGTTGCGAGGAATTTGGAGAGGTCATATGCGTTCTCAGAAAGTTTTTCAAAACGGAACAAGTTTGAGGAATTTGACCAGATGAGTCTTGAAGAATTTCACTAAGCGTTCTTTGTCTTAGGTTCCAGAGTTATATAGATCGAAGATCCACACAATTGAGGAATCTTGAAGAAAAATGATGCTTAGAGAAACGAATCAAGAACAAATGACTTGTGAGGTGTTTAGAGTGTGAAGATATGAAGAAAAACACCTTTGAAGATTTTGTAGATAATCATTCGAATCAACGAGGGAAGTAAAAGTAACTTTTAATTACCCTGGATGAAGAACACGACGAATAGTGAAGTGGAGAGGTGAAGTTCATCTGTGTAGATCTTCCACGCCCTAACTCGGCGGAGGAAGACGGCTACGGCGGTTGCGGAGTGAAGATTTCCACGGCCGGCGCGAGTACAGGGCAACGAGGTCGAGGCAGTGAAGCTCTTCCTCACCGGTGATGTGAAGTAGCGGCGGCGCTAGGGTTTGAGAAGCTCGAGCTGGAGAGAGGTCGAGCGGAGTAAAAGAAGTGAGGAAGGGAAGGAGGGGTATTTATAGCCACGGTGAAAAACTGTTCGCCTGAAGAAATTGGACGAACGTGCCCCTGGCCCTTCTCATTCGCTTGACACGTGTCACCCACGTACTGAGAGGTGGAGATCGTGTCCGATCGTGGGTGAATGGATAAGTGTATCGTGGGATGCGGAACGGTTTGAGCGGCAAAGCCAAAAATTTAGATAGGATAGGTTTTAAAGTTTCGTTCGCAATTTCTTCAGCTGACAAGGACACAGTGAAGATTTTGAACGAGTTTCAAATAGAACGCACATGAAGAATTTGTGAATAGATTGGGTTGAGTATAGCATAGAGGGGAAGGGTCCGATCACATTCACTTAGTAGAAAAACCAACTTGAAGAATTAGCAATAAGTGAATGCTGTAGAGGATATATATATACATATAGCCAATGAAGAAAAACAACGAAAATAGTGAAGACAATGCAAAGTTGAAGAATATGAACAATTGAGGAATTTCAACTTTTGGTGGTGGCGTGACCCACCGTATAAGAATGATGATTTCAGACACCGCGTACAATTATCGTAGGGTTCTGAGAATCAATTCTTCGTTAATTTCTTCACATTTAGAGTGTTATTCTTCATTGATTGAAGAAAAACGTTTCTTCATGTGTTGCACATCTAAGTCATCAATTTTGCATAAGTGTTAGGATGAGTGTCCTTTTCAAAGAACATTCAAAGATTCTAGGATATTTAGCTCACACCGCAACTTGCTAAATCTCTTCTCATCCAAGGGCTTTGTGAAGATGTCGGCTAGCTATTCTTCAGTCTTCACATGCTCAATAGAAATGTCGCCCTTCAACACATGATCACGAAGAAAATGATGACGAATCTGAATGTGCTTAGTCTTCGAGTGCTGAACTGGGTTGTGAGCAATCTTGATGGCACTCTCATTGTCAAAGAAGAGAGGCACATTCTTCATGTTGACGCCGTAGTCCTTGAAAGTTTGCTTCATCCATAGCAATTGAGCATAGCAAGAACCAGCGGCAATGTACTCAGCTTCAACAGTAGATAGTGATACGCAGTTCTGTTTCTTCGAGGACCAAGAGACCAAGGATCGTCCGAGGAAATGACATGTACCAGATGTTGACTTGCGGTCCACACGATCACCAGCATAGTCAGAGTCAGTATATCCAATGAGATCAAAAGCCGAGCCCTTGGGGTACCATAATCCAAGTGTTGGTGTGTGAGCTAGATATCGAAGAATATGCTTCACAGCCTTATGGTGTGATTCCTTCGGTGTAGCTTGAAATTGGGCACACATGCAAACACTAAGCATTATATCTGGCCTAGATGCACATAAGTACAATAAAGAACCAATCATGGAGCGGTATAACTTATGATCAAAGTCAATACCATTTTCATCAGTGCACAGATGGCCATTTGTGGGCATAGGAATTTTGACGCCTTTGCAATCTTGCATGCTGAATTTCCTCAGTACATCCTTGAGGTATTTCTCCTGAGATATGAATATGCCATTGCGTTGTTGACGAATTTGAAGACCTAAGAAGAATTTCAGCTTTCCCATCATAGACATTTGATATTCTTCACTCATCATATAGGCAAATTCATCACTATAACGTTGGTCAGTACAACCAAAGATAATATCATCAATATATATTTGTCACACAAACAATTCACCATCATAAGATTTAGTGAAAAGAGTAGGGTCGAGTGAACTGGGTTTGAAGCCTTTCTTCATGAAGAATTCCTTCAAGGTATCATACCACGCCTGTGGGGCTTGCTTGAGGCCATAGAGGGCCTTGTTGAGTCTGAATACTTTGTCAGGATTATTTGGATCTTCAAAACCTGGGGGTTGAGCAACATATACTTCTTCCTCAAGCTTACCATTGAGCAATGCACTTTTCACATCCATTTGATATAAAGTGATATCATGATGGTTAGCATAAGAAAGTAATATGCGAATAGCCTCAAGTCTAGCAACAGGTGCAAAAGTTCCATCGAAATCAATTCCTTCAACCTGTGTGTAGCCTTGAGCTATGAGTCGTGCCTTATTCCTCACCACAAGGCCATTTTCATCTTGCTTGTTGCGGTAGATCCACTTTGTGCCAATGATATTGTGCTTGCGAGGATCTGGACGTTTGACCAGTTCCCAGAAATTGTTGAGCTCGAACTGATGTAATTCTTCTTGCATGGCCTGAATCCACTCAGGCTCCAGAAATGCTTCATCTACCTTAGTGGGCTCTGTGATAGAGACAAAAGCATAGTGTCCACAAAAGTTAGATAAATGTGAAGCTTTTGAGCGTGTGAGAGGACCTGGCGCTTTGATGTCATTGATGATCTTTTCAACTTGCACATCTTTTGTAATGCGAGGATGAGCTGGTTATCGTTGAAGAATTTGATCAGAATTCTCTTTAGCACCATTTTCTTCAGTATTTTCTTCAGGTGCATTAGCTCGACGTTCTTCATGTTCTGGAATGAATTCTTTAGCAGATTCTTCAGTAGGAATGACATCCTCGGTAGCCTTGAACTTGATAGTTTCCTCAGGTGCTGGTTCATCTATCACAGTAGGTAGGTGCTCTCTTTGCGAGCCATTAGTTTCATTGAACCGCACATCTACAGTTTCAACAACCTTGTGAAGAACGTTGTTGAAGACTCTGTAGGTGTGCGAGTCCTTTCTGTAACCAAGCATAAAGCCTTCATGTGCTTTCGGTGCAAATTTTGAGTTGTGATGAGGATCTCTAATCCAACATTTAGCACTGAAGACTTTGAAATAACTTACATTGGGTTTCTTATCAGTGAGGAGTTCATAGGCAGTCTTATTGAAGAATTTGTGAAGATATACTCTGTTGATGATGTGGCACCCAGTATCAATTGCCTCAGTCCAGAAACAACGAGGCATTTTGTATTCATCAAGCATTGTGCGAGCCATCTCAGCAAGAGTTCTGTTCTTGCGCTCCACGACGTCGTTCTGCTGAGGAGTGTAAGGAGCAGATACCTCATGAGTAATACCAAGTTCATCAAGATAGTCATCGAGACCACAATTCTTGAACTCAGTGCCATTGTCACTTCTGATGTGCTTGATATTCACACCAAAGTTGGTTGAAGCCCTTGAGGAAAATCGTATGAAGACTTCCTGCACTTCATGTTTGTAAGTAACAAGGTGTACCCATGTGTAACGAGAGTAATCATCAACAATAACAAAGCCATATTGAGATGCTTCATTTGAAACAGCAGAATAATGATTAGGACCGAAGAGATCCATGTGAAGCAATTCAAATGGACGAGTAGTGTTCATGATAGTCTTCGCTGGATGCTTGGCCTTTGTCATCTTCCCAGCTTCACAGGCTCCGCATAGGTGATCCTTGAGGAATTTGACATTCTCGATGCCAATGACATGCTTCTTCTTCGCAAGCGTGCGCAAATTCCTCATGCCTGCATGACCAAGTCATCGATGCCAGAGCCAGCCTTCTGAAGCTTTTGCAAGTAGGCACACGACTGGTTGTGGTCCTGTAGAGAAATCAACAATATACAGGTCTCCTCTCCTAAAGCCTTTGAAGACTTTGGAATTGTCAGCTTCCATAACCACAACACAACGGTACTTGCCAAAGACAACAACCATATCAAGATCACAAAGCATTGAGACAGACATAAGGTTGTATCCTAAGGACTCAACAAGCATGACTTTGTCCATGTGTCGATCCTTTGTGATCGCAACCTTACCTAGACCCAATACCTGACTTTTGCCTTTGTCGGCAAAGATGATATGCTTCAGATGCGATGGAGATAATGGAGCATCCATCAATAGATTCTTGTGACTAGTCATGTGATTTGTACATCCACTATCGAGGACCCACTCAGTGGCTTTAGGTTGATCATCCTGCAGATGAATTAGTGCAGCTTACAAACTCATACACTTCACCAGTGAAGAATATGACATCAATTCATCAGATCAATTTCATCAAGCAAGAGAACAGATAAAGCAGTATGAGGACGTGAGAAATGAAAGTTCATTTCTTCATGATTAGCCTGTGTCCTATCAGGCATGCTCAGGTCTCCATCAAATTCTTCAGACGATTACGTACGTTTGGAGACCTAACCCTGCAGAAGAGATTAGTTCTTTTTCTTCACCACCCACATCTGCAGGGGCGGCAAAGAGTTCATCATTCTGCGAGCTCCATATGAGAAGGATGGCATAGAAGCCAGTCTATTTCGTTTCACATAAGAGGGGTTAGAGTAAGCATAAGAGTAAGCAGAGAAACTCTTCGAGGACTTATGGACATAATGATTTTAAGAATAATGCACATATCCATAATCCTTAGATCTTCCATGCGAAACAGTCGGGTTAGCACGATGATGTTCATATGAGGACTTGGATCCATATGAAGAATTTGGTCCATATGAAGAATTTGATCTGGGGTTCCTATTCTTCACAGGTGGTGTCATGATGACATTCACCTGAAGATTTTCAAGGCATCTTTTGGGAACCCAGATTTTCTTCATAGGGGAACCATTCCTGCAGTTAGTGCCAACATATCTAGCAAATACTTCACCATTCTGATTTTTGAACAGTTTATAGTTGGAGTCAAATCACTCATCATTAGAATGAGGAGATTCACATGCAAATCCAAATAAGTTAGATGGATCAACTGGAGGTCCCTTTGCAGCAACCCATGTAGTTTTGGGGTACTGCTCAGGCTTCCAATATGTACCATCAGCATTCAGTTTCCTCTCAAAGGCAATACCCTCTTTCCTAGGGTTCCTGTTGAGGATCTGCTTTTTAAGCACATCACAAAGAGTCTGATGCCCTTTGAGGCTTTTGTACATGTCTGTCATGTACAATTCCTTCAGCCCTGCATCATCAGTGATACTAGCAATGTGCTCAGATGAGGAATTAGTGATAGCAGAGGCATGTGAAGAATTTGAAACATTGGCAGCATTTGAACATTCAGGTGAAGAATTAGCAGATTCACGTTCAATGCATTTCAAACAAGGAGGAACAAATTCTTCCTGAGAAGTGCCGATTTGTTGAGCAAGTAATGAATCGCACTCCTTCTGAAGATCTTCATAACTCACACTTAGCTTCTCAAGGTCTTTCTTTCTTTGAATAAATTCATAAGAAAGCTTCTCATGATCGGATAAGAGAGTGTTATGATGACCTTGAAGATTGTCAAACCTAGTCTGAAGTCTCTGAAGATTTTCAGTCAAGGCTTTAGTGCGATCCATTTCTTCACCCAACATATCATCACATTTGTCTAGCATGTTTTGAACCTTTTCAAGAGCCCTTTGTTATTTTACAGCAATCTTAGCAAGTTTAGAGTCGCTGGGCTTAAGGTTTTCATCAGATTCATGCTCACTGGATTTAGAGGAGGTATATTTGAGTACCTTGGCACACTTTGCCATGAAGCAATAGGTGGGAGCGTAGTCATCATCGCCTTCATCAGCCTTGTTGGTGAGGTCATTTTCTTCAGTGTTGAAGATAGACTTGCTGACGAATGCAGTAGCGAGAGCTAGGCTCGCCACTCCGGATTCGGACTCCTCAGATGACTCCTCTTCCTCATTCTCTTCAGATTCAGCCTCAGAGTTCATTTCCTTGCCAATGAATGCCCTAGCCTTCTTGGAGCTGCTCTTCTTGTGATATGAAGGCTTTGAGGATTTTGATGATGAAGATTTTGTGGATTTCTTCTTTTTCTTCGCATCATCAGAACTGTAATCCTTATATTTCTTCTTCTTTGATTCCTTTTCCCACTGAGGACAATCTTGAATGTAATGTCTAGGTTTCTTGCATTTGTGACAGAGCCTCCTCTTGTAGTCACTGGATGAGGAATCATTGCTCCTTGAGGGTCTTCCAAGGCGACCACGTCTTGAGAACTTTTGGAACTTCTTCACGAGCGGAGCCAGATCATGGCTTAGTTCTTCAGGATCACCAAGACTGCTACCAGAGTCTTCATTTTCGGACTCATATACTGCCTTGGCCTTCAGTGCACGTGATCTGCCATAGCTCGAACCATAGAGATCACTTTTTCAGCAAGTTAGAACTCATGAGTATTTAGCCTTTCGAGAATATCAGCGGGATCAAGTGACTTGTAATCAGCACGTTCTTGTATCATCAATGCCAGAGTGTCAAATGAGGAATCAAGCGATCTCAGCAATTTCTTCACCACCTCATGGTCAGTGATGTCAGTGGCACCAAGTGCTTGAAGCTCATTTGAGATGTCAGTGAGGCGATCGAAGGTTTGTTGAACATTTTCATTGTCGAGTCTTTTGAAGCGGTTGAAGAGATTGCGAAGAACATCAACTCGAGAGTCACACTGTATTGAGACTCCTTCATTCACTTTGGACAACCTGTCCCAGATAAGCTTCGCTGTATCAAAAGCAGTCACTCTGCCATACTGTCCTTTGCTCAGATGGCCACATATGATATTCTTCGCTTGAGAGTCGAGTTGCTTGAATCTCTTCACATCAGCAACATTCAGAGAAGGTGTGACAGAGGGAACACCATTTTCCACAACATACCAGAGATCATTATCAATTGCCTCAAGATGCATTCGCATCTTATTCTTCTAGTAGGGGTAGTCCGTCCCATCGAAGGTAGGACACCCAGCAGAGACCTTGATCATTCATGCGGTCGACATAACTAAACTCCAAGCAGTTAAACCAAAATCACACAGAACAAGGGAGTACCTTGCTCTGATACCAATTGAAAGTGTGTTATATTGACTAGAGGGGGGTGAATAGGCGATTTTTATGAAATTCTTCACTGAGGAATTTTCCGGTGAGGAAATTCCTTTATGAAGAACTACTAGCAGCAGAATAAGTACTCAAAAGTAACCATAACAGAATACAAGCATAGTCATCATGATGAAATGAAGACGGGCACAGAGTATAGGAAGCATAAGCACAGGATAACACAGGATGAAGACAAACAGACTGAAGAAATTGAACCAAGGAAATTGAGAAAGTTTTCAGTCAAAGTCTTCAAACACAAATATGAACAAACACACAACACAGTTATGAGGAAATGAACGAGTTGAGGGAATAGAACCAGTAAGCTTGGAGAAGACAATGATTTGGTAGACCAGTTCCAACTTTTCTCTCAGTTGTACGTCTGGTTGGAGCGGCTGAGTATTTAAACTCGAGGACACATAGTCCCGGACACCCAGTCCTGAACACGCAGCTCAGGACACCCAGTCCTCACCGTATTCTCCTTGAACTAAGGTCACACAGACCTCGTCGAATCACTCATGGTAAGTCTTCAGGTGACTTCCGAACCTTCACAAACTTGGTCACTCGGCAATCCACAATTCCTCCTGAATGCTCTAGACCATGACGCCTAACCGTCTGGAAGAAGCACAGTCTTCAAAGGTAACAAGCGTCGGATCCACGCAGGATCAATCTCTTCAGTGATGCTCAATCACTTGGGGTTTATAGGTGTTTGGGTTTGGGTTTTTCCTCACTTGATGATTTTCGCTCAAAGTCCTCAGAGGATGGGTTGCTCTCAAATGACAAGTGCCAGTTTCTCTCGGAGCAGCCAACCAGCTAGTGGTTGTAGGGGGCGGCTATTTATAGCCTAGGGAGCAGCCCGACATGATAAGACATAAATGCCCTTCAATGATATGAACGTTAGATGGATAGATATTTTGGGACAGCTGGCGCATAGCACAACAACGGTCGGAATTTTGAGTAGCAAAATCTTCAGGGCTATCATGATCCTCACTGTGTAGGCAATCCGCACTGGCGAATTCCTAACTCCTCAGTCAGAACAAATTCCTCAGTGACCAGAAGAATTTCGTCTATGTCACTGAAGAATATGACTGAACTGTATGAGATTTCCAATGGCTTCACTCGAAGGGATTGGTAGGTGTAGGATTTTGAGTTGAGCATCACATGGAAATTTTTCCTTAGTATTTCCTCGACCCCCTTTAACAGTATGGTGTTTCCTATGACTCAAGAAAGAGAAAATGAAACTACGAAAACAAAAGTATTCACGCTTCATGTTCCTCTAATGAATACCAAGTCGTCAAGGTCACACCAATTTCTTCACTTTCAAAGTCTTCAGAAAGTCTTCAGAGATTCAAAGTCTTCATTCGAAGAACTTCATTTTTAGGGGTCGACTTTCTCTGTAAATATCAAACTCCTCATAGACTTATAGACCTGTGTACACTTATGAACACATTAGTCCCTTAACCTATAAGTCTTCAATACACCAAAATCACTTAGGGGCACTAGATGCACTTACACATGCAGACCTTAAATGCGGCTGGCCCTCATGTCATTCTCATGGTGGTGGCGTGGTTTGCGACTCACTCATTCGAGATGAACCGGCTGGTGGTGGCGTGGCCATGGCGAGGGTGCCACAGCTAGGCATCGGGGCATTACGAGGCGTAGATGGCCACATCGGCGAGCACTACCTGTAGTACATAAGTACTCTAGCTGAGGATTGATGCCCGAGACGAAATGTGTCACAGCCGCTGGATGAAAATTCGATGGTGCGGGAGTACGGATCGGAGCACAGCAGCGGAGCAGGCAAACCGCGTCCAATCGGGTGTGTCTATGGTAGAAAGTTGATAGTTGCCGCAGTTCAGCTGGCCCGCATGTCATGCACACAAAGGCAGAGGAGCGGTGGGGCCGAGAGGGATGAGGGGCATGTCAGGGGGATGAGGATCCCCTGACGCGAACAATCCTACCATTATGTCACTGACATGTGGGACCTATAAGCGTGGGTCCCACCTGTCAGCGAAGGAAAGGCAGGGCAAGGCAGTGATAGCCACGTCAGAGGATCCATGTCCATGTCGGGGGACGTCGTGCCGTGGGTTGGAGCGGCATCGTGGGAATCGTGTGTGGGTGTGGCAGTGGTAGAAACAAGAAACATGATGGTCGCCGTGGTTCAACTTCCATGGACAAGCTGTCATGTCTGCTGACACATGTATATCAAAACTAGAGTGTTTATATTTCAAGCACGTGAGCAAGTATTATTCTACTACTTTGGATCCATTGCAACGCACGGGCCAGCACATTGGTAGTAGTAGTGTCCACCTCTATCTCTAGAGGCCTTCCCTCGTTCATCCTTTTCTCTCACAAGATAAACTACTCATACAAATGCATCTTGATGTTCCATGGAACGCACGAGGATGTTTCCTTGGGGGTCTCTCCAGCGCGGCGTGGCCGTAGTTGCAAGTTGACCCCCCTTGAGATGCCGACGTTGAGGGGCACTCGGATTTCCTCCCATGAGCAGGTAAGATGAGTTTGATCATGTAGTAAATGCATTCTAAAGACTACTTCCGTGTCCATTTCCTAATTCTCCCCCTGCCCACTGTTTCATAGGTTAGGCTCGGTGCGAGTGGAGATTGGCTTGCAAATGTACAGGAGGGTACCAACATCAATTTGCACAACATTTACAACGGTGACACCATTCCCGTAGAACCTTTGTCCAACATTGGGATTAGCCATGCAACGTGCCCCACATGAATTGGTACGATGGAACCTCGGTGAGATCGAATAAGATAGCACGAACCTTGCACATGGCGGTCAAAGGCGGACCATGCTGTCTGCGGCCGATTTGTTTCCATGCGAGTAGGAAGACGTTGTGCTCCTTTCTAACCGCATCTTCGCGGTGACAAACCAGGGGATTTATTTTGTATGGGACACATCCTACGATATACTCCCTCTCTCCCAGTTTATTTTTTTTGAATCTTTTCGTTTTATAAGTTTCAAATTCAAATTTAGAGCTCCCCATCACATGTTGAGATTACAATGTCCATTAAATCGTTGCGTGCATGTATAGTAAAGAAACAAATCTCGAGTTTGGCACAAGTTCGTGCTGCGGGAGCACCACAAGCCCTGGCGCAGGAGTTACATTTCCCTCTCAAGGCCGTCGGGACTGAGCTTCAGCGCCTTACTACACCTACCTTTGAGTCAATAACATGTGGACCCAATAGGTGACTGGTCCACATGTAATGCTACCATAGGCAGAGGGGCAGTAGGGCCAAGAGGGGTGAGCCGTAGGTCGGGGGACGTGTGGTTTCATGGGTTCGAGCGGTGTCGTGGGAATCGCGGGTGGCTGTGGTAGAAACTTGATGCTCGCCGCATTTTAGGTGACCCACATGTCATGCACACAAAGATAGAGGGGCAGTGCGACCGAGAGGGGTGAGGCGCACGTCGGGGTGTGTGGTGCCATGGGTTGGAGAGGCGTCGTGGGAATCGCGAGATGAAACGTGATGGTCGCCGTAGTTGAACTTCCATGCACAAGTTGTCATGTCTACGGACACATGCACTGCATACCGATCACTGGAAGGAGTAGCAGAGAACTTCTTCTTCTTCTTCTTCTTCTTCTTCTTCTTCTCATTCTCTATGGGAGACGGCTTCGCAACAAGCTCTTTGGACCTTGCAGCTATCTCAAAACTCACACGGGCATCGAGGGCAGCATATTTTATCCGCTCGTACGTCAAGGGATAATTCTCCCATCCAGACGACCTTAGTGCCACTGTCTCGTCACCCTTCTGAAGATTTGTACCGAGCACAAAATTTGCTACGTCGAATAGGGATGGTGTCTGTTTATCACAATATTCTACATGAATTTTGATTCTGGTTTGTACGTCAGCGATGCTTTTCAAATCAAGGTTGCACGGCTCCAGCTTCTGTTTGTCCCCTTCGATGGCTGCCCCACAGAAGTATACGTCCTCCTGAGAGAACAAATCGTGAAGCTCACCTGGTATGGAGGGCGAGTGTATGATGTGGTACACCAAAACATCATCTTCGTGGCACAACTGAAGGACGACGGCGCGCTGGATCTTCCCAGGGGCACGCTCCATGTACTCTGCGTCGAGACCGATGACCCTCGTCTCTACCTTTTCGAGGGAGTTGGATACATTGTTGATCCACTGTAGAACAACCCTTGGGTGGACGGTGACGGTGGCAACTATGCGCATTGAGACTTCGACGAGGACATGTTGGACGCTAAAAACCTGCATCTCGATCTCTTCCGCCATTTGGAACCGCTGGAACGGAGGGCTATGGTTTGGAGAATTAGGATTAGATGGCTAGTCTAACTGAAGTAGTAGATGATTATTTAAAGAGGTTAAAACAATGTGAACACAGTGGGGTTTGGATGCAAATGAAGATGAAGGGGAGGTGAAGAAGCCGAGGAGAATCGGTTCCCGATGGAGAAGTAAATGGCAGAAGTGGCGTGCAGGCAGTTGTTTAGATGGCTAGGTAGACTAAACGGAAAGGCTATGCGGGTAGACTGATGAGTCGTACCTATTCGTGTACGTGCCCATCCTTCCTAATAGGTGGGACCTATGCAAACAGATAAAAAATGTGTCGTAGTTTTTTTTTGAGCGTGTGAGTGGGAGACACAACATTCTCTGGTTAAGGAATACTCCCTCCGTTTAGGTGAGTATAAGTCACCTTATGAAAATCAGGTTTTCCCAAAACCTCTAGGCGTGGAGCATTAACTTCCTGCTCGATCCCCTCCCAGCCTCGTTAGCCAGCATTCTCTTCCTCTGCTGCCGCGTTCTACCTTTCCATTTTTCCTCTTCTCAAGTGTGGAACGATCTGCATGCCGTCCTTGATGCACCAGAACGACCACTGCATGCATCGCGGCAGGGCGTTGATTGGTCATGCACGAGAATTTGGTTAGTCCTGCCTTCGGTCGCTGCGTGCTGTCGCTCAACAGTGGCATGGCGGCGCTTGACGACCAGTTTGCCGGCAAAGTGCTGATGGTAACCATCAACGGCGACCGGCCTCCCGTCTCGCCGGACGACCTTGTCAAAGCTCTTGGCATTGCGCATGGCATCCAAATAAGTGACTTGCTCGTCGAAGTCTGTCCACCACCGGCTGATTTCTTCGTCAGGTTCCGGACAACTTTCGATTGCAGTCGTGTGTTCGAATCTTCCCAGCGTTTGTTCTGCGATGGTGCGCTGGTGAGCTTTGATTGGTGGCACCCAGGATGGGGCTCGGTGCCCTGTGAGCTTGAGTTTTTAACAAAGCTTACCTTCCACGGCATGCTTCGATGTGCTTGGAACAGCGAGTCCATGAACGAGCTTATCAACGACCTTGGAGGTGAGCTCGTAAGTATGTTTGTTCCTCCAGACAGCTGGGCTCTGACGGTTATGGCATGGATGAAGAAGCCGTCCACCATATCGAAGGTGATTGGTGTTGAGATACCGGTGCAGGAACCGGGATTGTACTATTCGTCGCCACCAAGGCCGCCGCAGACCATCTTAGGGATGTACCTGTATCGAGTGTTCATGCATGTCGAAGAAGTGGTCAATCCATCAATCGATGTCCTGCCGCCGCTGCTGGTGCCAGGGTCCGTCGATGATGTCCATTACAGGAGTCAACGTCAGACATTCCCCGTGTTGCTCGGAACGATGGATGGCACAGGGCCTACTCCATCGCGCGGCGGAGGCCACTGCTTCTTTGGGAGAAGAGGCAGGACTGGCTGCCTGGATGTGTTCTAATTTGAGGTAACAACTGAATCTTGTCAGATACTAGTTAAATCCGAGCTATGGGTGTGAAGCACTCATATGCCAGTACATTTGATTGTGGCCTGTTCTAATTTTGTACCTGAACTTTTTTAGAAAGGGTTGTACGTTGATACGTCTCCAACGTATCTATAATTTTTGATTGCTCCATGCTAAATTATCTACTGTTTTGGACTATATTGGGCTTTATTTTCCACTTTTATATTATTTTTGGGACTAACCTATTAACCGGAGGCCCAGCCCAGAATTGTTGTTTTTTGCCTATTTCAATATTCCGAAGAAACAGAATATCAAACGAAGTCCAAACGGAATAAAACCTTCGGGAACGTGATTTTCTCACCGAACGTGGTCCAGGAGACTTGGACCCTACTCCAAGGAGTCAAAGAGGCGGTCACGAGGGTGGGGGGCGCGCCCACCCCCCTAGGGCGCGCCCCCCTGCTTTGTGGGCCCCTCGGTGCTCCACCGACGTAACTCTTCCTCCTATATATACCTACGTACCCCCAAACGACCAGAAAGGGAGCCAAAAACCTAATTCCACCGCTGCAACTTTCTGTATCCACGAGATCCCATCTTGGGGCCTGTTCCGAAGCTCCGCTGGAGAGGGCCGTCATCATGGAGGGCTTCTACATCACCATAGCCTCTCCGATGAAGTGTGAGTAGTTTACCTCAGACCTTCAGGTCCATAGTTAGTAGCTAGATGGCTTCTTCTCTCTATTTGGATCTCAATACAAAGTTCTCCCCCTCTCTCGTGGAGATCTATTCGATGTAATCTTCTTCTTTCTGCGGTGTGTTTGTTGAGACCGATGAATTGTGGGTTTATGATCAAGTCTATCTATGAATAATATTTGAATCTTCTCTGAATTCTTTTATGTATGATTGGTTATCTTTGCAAGTCTCTTCGAATTATCCGTTTGGTTTGGCCAACTAGATTGGTAGTTCTTGCCATGGGAGAAGTGCTTAGCTTTGGGTTCGATCTTGCGGTGTCCTTTCCCAGTGACAGAAGGGGCAGCAAGGCACGTATTGTATCATTGCCATCAAGGATAACAAGATGGGGTTTATTTCATATTGCATGAATTTATCTCTCTACATCATGTCATCTTGCTTAAAGCGTTATTCTGTTTTTAACTTAATACTCTAGATGCATGATGGATAGCGGTCGATGAGTGGAGTAATAGTAGTAGATGCATAATCGTTTCGGTCTACTTGTCATGGACGTGATGCCTATATACATGATCATGCCTAGATATTCTCATAACTATGCTCAATTCTGTCAATTGCTCAACAGTAATTTGTTCACCCACCGTAGAATACTTATGCTCTTGAGAGAAGCCACTAGTGAAACCTATGGCCCCCGGGTCTATTCTTATCATATCAATCTCCATCACTTTAAATCTTGCTTTGCTTTTTTACTTTGCCTTTTACTTTTCACTTTGCATATCTATCCAAAAGTACCAAAAATATTATATCTATCAGATCTCACTCTCGTAAGTGACTGTGAAGGGATTTACAACTCCTAATCGCGTTGGTTGCGAGTAGCTATCGTTTTGTGCAGGTACGAGAGACTTGAGCGTGGCCTCCTCCTGGATTGATACCTTGGTTCTCAAAAACTGAGGGAAATACTTACGCTAGTCTGCTGCATCATCCCTTCCTCTTCGGGGAAATCCAACACAAGCTCAAGAGGTAGCAAGAAGAATTTCTGGCGCCGTTGCCGGGGAGTCTATGCAAAAAGTCAACATACCAAGTACCCATCACAATCCCTATCTGTCGCATTACATTATTTGCCATTTGTCTCTCATTTTCCTCCCCCCCACTTCACCCTTGACATTTTATTCGCCCTCTCTCTCTCTATCCTCCCTCTCTATTTGCCTATTTTCCCTCGCCATGTCAGAACCAAAAAGAGTTGGGGGTTCTCTCCCAAGTTCTAGTGCTTTAGACAATCCTTCTATCTTATCTAAAATTTTAAATCGGAATGCTATGGAACAACTTGTCGGAGTTATCAATGAGAACCTTAGTAATTTTGATGAAGATGATTCTGGAATTTTTCGTTATTTACTTGATGAATCTTTGAAAGATGCTTGGGATAGGCTGTTAAGGATCCGGGCTAGATATGTACCCCAATATCAAATTGAGGTTTACTTAAAAAACTTTTATGTTGGGCTACCCGCTTCGTTCAAACAAGTTTTAGATTCTATTTTCGAGGGGGTTTTCTTGAAGGGGACCCCATAGATACCTATGAGAGGATGAAAACTATATTTGGGCACCCCATTAATGAGAAAGCTGAAATCACATCTCTCTGACTCTCTTACTTTCTTACCAAAATGAATCTATTAAAGAGATAAAAGCTACCCTAGATGCCAATTTCCACAACATTCTTAATCTTTCTTCTACCATTAATGGACATGTACTCTATAAAAATAGAAATATTAATTCCATAGACAACAAGTTTGCTCTCTTTTTCTCTAAAACTAAAGATGGCAATACCTAGATCTATCCTCGCTTTTATGCCTAGCTAAGGGTGTTAAACGATAGCGCTTGTTGGGAGGCAACCCAATTTTATTTTTATTCCTTGCTTTTTGCTCCTGTTTAGTAATAAATAAATTATTTAGGCTCTGTTTTAGTTGTGTTTTTTTGTGTTTAATTAGTGTTTGAGCCAAGTAGAACCGTTGGGAAGACTTGGGGAAAGTCTTGTTGAACTTGCTGTAAAAAACAGGAACTTTAGCGCTCACGAGAACTGCTGTCATTTTTATTTGGAAAGTTCTATTTAGTTAATTCTTTTTGCATATGATTAATAGATAAATTCCTCAAGTCCAGAAATTTATTTTAGAATTTTTGGGGTTCCAGAAGTTTGCGTTAGTTACAGATTACTACAGACTGTTCTGTTTTTGACAGATTCTGTTTTTCGTGTGTTGTTTGCTTATTTTGATGAATCTATGGTTAGTAAAATAGTTTATAATCCATAGAGAAGTTGGAATAAATTAGGCTTAACACCAATATAAATAAATAATGAGTTAATTACAGTACCTTGAAGTGTTCTTTTGTTTTCTTTCTCTAACGGAGCTCACGAGATTTCTATTGAGTTTTGTGTTGTGAAGTTTTCAAGTTTTGGGTGAATTCTTTTGATGGATTATGGAACAAGGAGTGGCAAGAGCCTAAGCTTGGGGATGCCCATGGCACCCCCAAGATAATCCAAGGACACTAAAAAGTCAAAGCTTGGGGATGCCCCGGAAGACATCCCCTCTTTCTTCCACTTCCATCGGTAATTTACTTGGAGCTATATTTTTATTCACCAACATGATACGTGTTTTGCTTGGAGAGTCTTGTATTATTTTTGTCTTTGTGTTTTAGTATGCCACAATCATCCTTGCTGTACACACCTTTTTAGAGGGCCATACATGAATTAAAATTTGATAGAATACTCTATGTGCTTCACTTATATCTTTTGAGCTATGTAAGTATGCTCTATGTGCTTCACTTATATCTTTTTGAGCTAAGTAGTTTTGCTCTATGTGCTTCACTTATATCTTTTGAGCGTTATAATTTTGCTCTATGTGCTTCACTTAGATTTTTTAGAGCACGGTGGTGGATTTGTTTTAAAGAAACTATTGATCTCTCATGCTTCACTTAAATTATTTTGAGAGTCTCTTAATAGCATGGTAATTTGCTTAATAATAATATGCTTGGTATTCAAGATTTGTGAAACTTTATTTTGAGTGTGTTGAATACTAAGAAAAGATTGAAGCATGATAATAGTTTTGAGATATGGAGGTGATAATATTAGAGTCATGCTAGTTGAGTAGTTGTGAATTTAAAGAATACTTGTGTTAAAGTTTTTGATTCCCGTAGCATGCACGTATGGTGAACCGTTATGTGATGAAGTCAGAGCATGATTTATTTATTGATTGTATTCCTTATGAGTGGTGGTCGGGGACGAGCGATGGTCTTTTCCTACCAATCTATCCCCCTAGGACCATGCGCGTAATACTTTTCTTTGATAACTTCTAGATTTTTGCAATAAGTATATGAGTTCTTTATGACTAATGTTGAGTCCATGGATTATACGCACTCTCACCCTTCCACCTTTGCTAGCCTCTCTAATACCGCGCACCTTTCGCCGGTATCATACACCCACCATATACCTTCCTCAAAACAGCCACCATACCTACCTATTATGGCATTTCCATAGCCATTCTGAGATATATTGCCATGCAACTTTCCACCGTTTCGTTTATCATGACACATTCATCATTGTCATATTGCATATCCCGGTACACCGCCAGAGGCATTCATATAGAGTCATATTTTGTTCTAAGTATCGAGTTGTAATTGTTGAGTTGTAAGAAAAATAAAAGTGTGATGATCATCATTTTTAGAGCATTGTCCCAAGTGAGGAAAGAATGATGGAGACTATGATTCCCCCATAAGTCGGGATGAGACTCCGGACGAAAAATAAATAAAAGAGGCCAAAGAAGCCCAAATAAAAAGAGAAAGAAAAGAGGCCATAAAAAAGAGAGAAAAGGCCCAAATAAAAAAATGAGAGAAAAATAGAGAAGGGACAATGTTACTATCCTTTTACCACACTTGTGGTTCAAAGTAGCACCATGATCTTCATAGTAGAGAGTCTCTCATGTTATCACTTTCATATACTAGTGGGAATCTTTCATTATAGAACTTGGCTTGTATATTCCAATGATGGGCTTCCTCAAATTGCCTAGGTCTTCATGAGGAAGCAAGTTGGATGCACACCCACTTAGTTTCTTTTTGAGCTTTCATATACTTATAGCTCTAGTGCATCCGTTGCATGGCAATCCCTACTCACTCACATTGATATCTATTGATGGGCATCTCCATAGCCCGTTGATACGCCTAGTTGATGTCAGACTATCTTCTCCTTTTTGTCTTCTCCACAACCACCATTCTATTCCACCTATAGTGATATATCCATGGCTCACGCTCATGTATTGTGTGAAGATTGAAAAAGTTTTGAAAAAGTTAGAGTATGAAACAATTGCTTGGCTTGTCATTGGGGTTGTGCATGATTTAAATACTTTGTGTGGTGAAGATAGAGCATAGCCAGACTATATGATTTTGTAGGGATAACTTACTTTGGCCATGATATTTTGAGAAGACATAATTGCTTTGTTAGTATGCTTGAAGTATTACTATTTTTATGTCAATATAAACTTTTGTATTGAATCTTTCGAATCTGAATATTCATATCACAATTAAGAAGATTTGCATTGCAATTATGCCAAGTAGCACTCCGCATCAAAAATTCTCTTTTTATCATTTACCTACTCGAGGACGAGCAGGAATTAAGCTTGGGGATGCTGATACGTCTCCAACGTATCTATAATTTTTGATTGCTCCATGCTATATTATCTACTATTTGGACTATATTGGGCTTTATTTTCCACTTTTATATTATTTTTGGGACTAACCTATTAACTGGAGGCCCAGCCCATAATTGTTGTTTTTTGCCTATTTCAGTATTTCGGACAAACAGAATATCAAACGGAGTCCAAACGGAATAAAACCTTCGGGAATGTGATTTTCTCACCGAACGTGATCCAGGAGACTTGGACCCTACTCCAAGGAGTCAAAGAGGCGGTCACGAGGGTGGGGCGCGCGCCCACCCCACTAGGGCGCGCCCCCTGCCTCGTGGGCCCCTCGGTGCTCCACTAACATACTCCTTCCTCCTATATATACCTACGTACCACCAAATGATCAGAAAGGGAGCCAAAAACCTAATTGCACCACCGCAACTTTCTGTATCCACGAGATCCCATCTTGGGGCCTGTTCCGGAGCTCCACTGGAGAGGGCCGTCATCACGGAGGGCTTCTACATCACCATAGCCTCTCCGATGAAGTGTGAGTAGTTTACCTCAGACCTTCGGGTCCATAGTTAGGAGCTAGATGGCTTCTTCTCTCTATTTGGATCTCGATACAAAGTTCTCCCCCTCTCTCGTGGAGATCTATTTAATGTAATCTTCTTCTTTTTGCGGTGTGTTTGTTGAGACCGATGAATTGTGGGTTTATGATCAAGTCTATCTATGAATAATATTTGAATCTTATCTGAATTCTTTTATGTATGATTGGTTATCTTTGCAAGTCTCTTCGAATTATCTGTTTGGTTTGGCCAACTAGATTGGTAGTTCTTGCCATGGGAGAAGTGCTTAGCTTTGGGTTCGATCTTGTGGTGTCCTTTCCCAGTGACAGAAGGGGCAGCAAGGCACGTATTGTATCATTGCCATCAAGGATAACAAGATGGATTTTATTTCATATTGCATGAATTTATCTCTCTACATCATGTTATCTTGCTTAAAGCGTTATTCTGTTTTTAACTTAATACTCTAGATGCATGCTGGATAGCGGTCGATGAGTGGAGTAATAGTAGTAGATGCAGAATCATTTTGGTCTACTTGTCACGGACGTGATGCCTATATACATGATCATGTCTAGATATTCTCATAACTATGCTCAATTCTGTCAATTGCTCAATAGTAATTTGTTCACCAACCGTAGAATACTTATGCTCTTGAGAGAAGCCACTAGTGAAACCTATGGCCCCCGGGTCTATTCTTATCATATCAATCTCCATCACTTTAAATCTTGCTTTGCTTTTTTACTTCGCCTTTTACTTTTCACTTTGCATCTCTATACCAAAAATACCAAAAATATTATATCTATCAGATCTCACTCTCGTAAGTGACCGTGAAGGGATTGACAACCCCTAATCGCGTTGGTTGCGAGTAGCTATCGTTTTGTGCAGGTACGAGGGACTTGAGCGTGGCCTCTTGCTGGATTGATACCTTGGTTCTCAAAAACTAAGGGAAATACTTACGCTACTCTGCTGCATCATCCCTTCCTCTTCGGGAAAATTCAACGCTAGCTCAAGAGGTAGCATACGTCAACTTAATGTGCTAGCAGAACTTATTGTGTTGTCTGTCTGTTTTCTTTGCACAACATTCAAGATATTTCCCCATCATTGATAAAGACGATGAACCGTTATGTACGACTTCGTTGGTTTCAACATAGCCCTTCCCGTAGTGATCCACTGCTTCCATCCTGATTGTGCCACCTGCGTGAAATTTTTGTATGCAAGTTCAGTGTGCTATGATGTTCTATATGATTGTGTCAACTATATAAGTTTTTACTGAGCATCAGCAATGCATATGGCTGAAATATGTATTTATGAGCATCGACCGATGGGTCTCTCTCTCTATCTCTCTCTCTCTCTCTCACACACACACACACACGCGCGCGCACACGCGCACACGCACAAGTGGGACCCGTTGAATTATTTATTTACTCGTGACAACTTTTAATTAGGTTCCACTGTAATCTAACTTTTTTCTTAAGTTATTAATTGAGCTCAGTGACTTCAAAAAGTTGTACAGAAGTCTTGTTTGGGCCTTTCCGGCGTCGCTGAATGTGGGCTGAGTAACCATGTTAGGTTGTACTGTACTACACAGGCCTTTTTTTCAACATCAGCAATGCAACTGGGCCGACAGTTGTACACAATATCCGGGTCAACTTGTTATTCTCCGCCCCGCTGGGCTGCAAACTTTCCTAGGAGGTATGCATTAGGCTTAACAAGAAAATGGACTTTAAGAAATAATAATAAATGGGATGTAATTATAATAACTGGAAATTTACTATGCACCAAACACGTAATTAGTTTGAAAAATATATGATTTTTGGAATTTGAAAATTTTAATTTCATTACTTGTTGCGCGCGCAATATTTCGTTGGATTTTAATGTAATACAACTTTATTTTGAAATTATATTTAACCTGACTAGAAATTTCGGATAAAAATATTTCGGATCCCATCAAAATATGGGATTTTTTTTGAATTCTGTTTTGAGCAGTTGTTTGAAATTATTAATCGTTGTCCTAGCTAGAAGTTGGGCTGTACTTTTAACAAACTGTAAATCGGTTGTAGTAAATTCCATTAGAATTAAAAAATGGGCTATACATTCTTACAAATCGAAAATGGCCTATATGTTCTCTACCAAATCCGAGTTGTGGGCCTACTAAGTTGACGCGTATCAAGGGCTTTGTCAACTTAGCCAATATAAACGATTCTAGCTGCAGTGATCGTACGATGTCCATCCAACGGCCGTAGTGCTTCTTCAACCTCTGGTCTTCTTGCTCCAGCCGCCCAAAGCAGCGCCGGTCGTGTCACGTGCTCCTGCCTCGCTTGGCTGGCTGTGATGCCACGGAGGCCTCACCGCCCCGTACTACTCCCACCGCTGGCCAGGCCATCCCTCTACTCACCCACACCCCTTGTTATTCTACGGTGACGGCAGCCTCACACCGCAGCCAAACCAGTGAACCCTCGTACTCCTCTCCGCGCGGGCTTCCACTGCTGCGTCTTCCCCGGCTCCGCGTAGTCCCCTTCCTAGGCCTCGCCGTCATCCAGACCACCGCCCTGGTGCTCTCCGTGCGGCGTGGTCAACAACCGACTTAAATCGGAAGAGTACTGTATGTGGAGATGCTGACAGCTGGGTCCAGGCGGCCGCAAGGAAGTGCCTCCTTATTACGCGCAAAATAATTATTCGTCCACCTGACAGTAGGGACCCACCGGACGGGCCATCTTATTTCGCTAAAAAAAACGTTTCCCCCCTGACTGCTGGGACCCACCGGACGGGCCAGCGTATTTCGCAGAAAAAACGTTCCCCCCGCTGTCAGCTCGGACCCACCGGAAGTGCCTCCTTATTACGCACAAAAAATGAATACTCCCCCTGCTAGCTGGGACCCACCATGGTGGGAGGCTGACTTGTGGGCCTACTAAGTTGACTGGGACGGGGGCCTTTGTCAACTAGTCAATATGAATGATTCTAGCTCCAGTGACCGTACGATGTCCATCCAACGGCCGTAGTGCTTTTTCAACCTCTGGTCTTCTTGCTCCAGCCGCCCAAAGCAGCGCCGGTCGTTCCGCATGCTCCTGCCCCCCTGTGGCCGGCTGTGCTATCGCGGAGGCCTCACCGACCCCTACTATTCCCACCGCTGGCCAGCCCCTGCGGCGACGGCAGCCTCACACCGCGGCCGAACTAGTGAACCCTCGTACTCCTCTCCGCGCGGGCTTCCACTGCCGCGTCTTCCTCGGCTCCCCGTCGTCCCCTTCCTAGGCCTCGCTGTCATCCACCGCCCTGGTGCTCTCGGCGCGGCGTGGTTGTCGGTGTCAAAACCGGCGGATCTCGGGTAGGGGGTCCCGAACTGTGCGTCTAAGGCAGATGGTAACAGGAGGCAGGGGACATGATGTTTTACCCAGGTTCGGGCCCTCTTGATAGAGGTAAAACCCTTCGTCCTGCTTGATTGTTCTTGATGATATGAGTATTACAAGAGTAGATCTACCACGAGGTCAGAGAGGCTAAACCCTAGAAGCTAGCCTATGGTATGATTGTCTGTTGTCCTACAGACAAAAACCCTCCGGTTTATATAGACACCGGAGGGGGCTAGGGTTACACAAGGTCGGTTACAAAAGAGGAGATATGCATATCCGTATTGCCAAGCTTGCCTTCCACGCCAAGTAAAGTCCCATCTAGACACGTGATGAAGTCTTCAATATTGTATCTTCATGGTCCAACAGTCCGGCAAAAGGATATAGTCCGGCTGTCCGGAGACCCCCTAATCCAAGACTCCCTCAATAGCCCCCGAACCAGGCTTCAATGACGTCAAGTCCAGCACGCAGTATTGTCTTCGGCATTGCAAGGCGGGTTCTCCTCAAATCTTGAACGTTTGTTAGGTAGTGTCCGGACCCATAAATGTTGGACTTCTTGGCTTCTGCGCCCAATAAGGGCTATCTTCCATGCGTCGAACGAATACGAGGAGCCAGGGCATTTTTACATTCACCCCCCTAGCCAGATAAATAAATTGTCTATTAAAGGGATGGGGATTCCTAGATCCAATCCATACCATCCTCACACAGCGAGAATCCATCAGAGCATGCTTTGGAAAAATCCATTCCAACATGGCCGACCACCATAGCTCCTCCTCTCACCCCTGTAGCCCTAAGCCCGGTGATTGGGAGAGATGATCCGTCCCATACAGTCGATTAGTCAAACTGCAGACTCAGGGATTTCTCTATCCAGCGTATATGGTTCCCGTTCGAGCTGGGCTCGCCACCTACAAAGGCAGGGAGCAAGCGGAGAGCTTCCCCAGCCCCTCTACGGGAGAGCAGGTGTGCCTTGTTCCTTACTTATTAAGGGGACTTGGATTTCCAATTCATTCGTTCCTCCACGGGCTCCTGGAGTTTTACGGCCTCCAACTGCATAATTTCACCCCTGCATCCATATTACACATCGCCGGCTACGTCGCCCTTTGCGAGTTATTCCTGGGCTACAAGGCTTATTTCGAGCTGTGGAAGAGGTTATTTTGCCTCGTCCCTCGCACCCAGAAGGGGTCACTTTATCAAGTGGGCGGAGCTGAAATATGGCGCATCGCCGAAACAGGATACCTGTCTGGTACTCCGAAGAAGATGTCTGAAGACTGGCCTTCAGAATGGTTTTATATGGAGGACGTTCCCCTTCCGGATCCTGTTCGGCGGGGTCTTCCTGAGTTCAACAATGCTCCTCTGAAGAAACGCCGAAGCTGGCGCCCACGGAGCCCCCGGGAGGAAGACAACGGAGCCCCCAGGAGGAAGCAACTCGCCAACAAGAGGCACCGAGGCCGGTTAGGCCAAAAAGGAAGGCGGTCAGGACGGAGATGCCAGCGCAGAGGTATGAAAGAAAAAAACCCCACTCCGTGGTTGTCGTCTTTCTCAAAATGTAATGACGTCCATGTTTCTTTAATAGGAAAAACGCCCGCCAGAATATGTCCGGAGAGGTTGCCGATCACGCTTCCACCAGTCGGGCTCTAGGGCCGAACATAGAGGCGGAAGCCGACATGGGGCGGACGCCGGATACTCCTCCTACAAAGGATGCGGATAGACTGTTCGCTACAAATTCCGAAGTGGAGAGCGCCATGAATCATAGGCGTCGCCAGGCCGTACTCCGTGATGCTTGCTTCTCACCAGAGGCATTTGATGCCTTCAATTCTAGAGACGCGTACCTCCGTGCTACTCAAAATGGTCTAGCCAGAGCCACGGACCAGTATGTAAGGGATGTACGGGTAAGTAAATCTGACGATTATATGTACCAGTAGCCCCTGAGACTTGAAACAGTTGACGCAACTGATTTAAGGATCAATATTTGTGCAGGTTCTTACAAAGAAGAATTCCCAACTGTCCCAAGAGCTGGGCAAGTGCAAGGCCCAGCTGGAAGCCGCTGTTGCCGCATTGAGGGAGTCCAAAAATGGTCCCCCTAGTAACTCCTTTGTCTATTGCAAAGAATATCAGTACCAGGTAGTATGCGACGTATATGCACACCTAACAATAGATGTTGCAGGTGGCCCCGGAGTGAATCCGAAGGCCGTGGAGGCGGATACGGCACGTGATGAGCGGCAGCGAAACGCTGGCGAGCGCGTGCCGACGCGAGTTAGGCAGGAGAAAAATGATCTCCAAGATGCCAATATCCGACTGGGCGTGGAACTGAAGGACGTCCGAGCCCATCTTGCGGACTCCGTGAGGGAGAATAAACGGCTTCAGCACGGCATTTTTAGTAAGTGCTTGAACGAAATTTTTAAAGGAGTTCGGCGAAGGAGCCTGCTAATAGTGTTATGTCTGCAGGTATGCTGACAGGTCGTCCCATGGAGGAGATGCCCGGGTCCTGGGGTGGTCTTCTGCCAGAGCTCTCACAACTGCACGAACAAGTTCGGCAGGTGATGCAGAGTATTGCCCAAGCCTTGTGGCCGTCCGCATCCCCGCCAGGAGGCATGGGGGAGCTTATAGAGAAGCTGAAGGGAGCACGACGGCGCTTCCTGTTATGGAAGATATCAGCCTGCCGACAAGGTGCACGGGAAGCCTAGGCTATGGTGAAGACACGATACACCAAGGCTGACCCAAACCACATGGCGGAGGTCGGACCTGTGGGGCCCGATGGGAAAGAGATCCCTGTCAGTTTAGTGTATGATCAAGTAGAGTTAGCCGCCAAGTATTCCCAACAGGATTGTAGGCTAGACAGCCTGTTGGATGTCATAGAAGAAGAATTTAATCAGTCTTAGTGACTGTGAACTTCAAGTGACATATGTAATGTCCCTAGCCAGATTGTAAATCATTTGTCATGGCGGACCTTTTCACTTCGACCTCTGGACCCGATAGTCCGGAGTATATCCGAATACCCACTCGGTTATATAAAAGCCGTGGTATGCATGGAAACCAGGCGTAGGGGTCATAAGTGCATGAACAGAAAAGTACCCAACTAGCTATGTTATATTACATGGGTAGTAAGAAACATCTTCTAGGGAGAATAGTTCCGTTATGGGTTCCTTTCCCTAGGTACGCATGCCCTAATGTGCATGTCCGAATTGCGAGACGCAGGTTAAAAACATCTGGGGGTGTGTAGTTATTTAAATGAAAGTCATCTTTTATTCACCGACCGAATATTCCCTTAAGAACACTAACTTTCGGCTTCACCCAGTCTGAGGTACACATCCGACTGACCCGGCAGTAACAATCGCAGAGGTGCTCCCCTTATGCCCTAGCGGAATTAACGGGAACGTAGGGCATAAACACAAGAGCTAGGCAACAAAGCTTGGCCAAAACTTAAGTCACATCGATGCATATAATGGCGAAAAAGGGTACATGCGGAAGAATGACACATGTGCGGGGCATGAAGCCCGTAAAAATAATTAGATTAAGTTTCTGTATAGGAAGCCCTAGGTATATTGTGCGCGGTTAGTGCGTCGAGATTTTGTAACGAAGACACAGGTTTTTCCCTTTAGGGCTTTGAAGAGAAAAGAGAGAAAGAAAGAGGGAAAAAACAGATGTGCAGAAAATTCAAGGAGGTAAGGAGACAAACATAGAGTCCGGCGCTAGGCGTAGAATCTTCGGAGTATAGCTGTGTTCCATGGATTTGGCCCGAGTCGATTATTCGATGCATCCCGCAGACGGTACGCTCCACCGGTTAGAACCTAGTCGATAATGAAGGGACCTTCCCATTTGGGCTTGAGCTTGTTCTTTTTCTTCTCTGGCAGGCGCAGAACTAGTTCACCAATATTATAGGTTTTGGCCCGCACTTCTCTGCTTTGATACCTTCGAGCCTGTTGTTGATAGAATGTGGAACGAGCTTTTGCCATGTCGCGCTCCTCCTCTAGGGCATCCAAACTGTCCTGCAGATCGAGCTCGGCCTCTCTTTCTTCGTACATGTGCACTCGAGGTGAGTCATGAATTATGTCGCAAGGCAGCACCGCCTCAGCGCTGTGCACCATAAAGAACGGTGTGTATCCGGTAGTACGATTCAGCGTGGTCCGCATCCCCCATAGTACGGAGTCGAGCTCCTCTACCCAATGGGTGTCCGATTCCTTTAAGGACCAGACTAATATGGATTTAATACCACTCATGATAAGACCATTTGCTCGTTCGACTTGACCGTTAGTTTGTGGATGATAGACAGAGGCATAATCGAGCTTGATGCCCATGTTGCTGCACCAAAGTTTCACCTCGTCGGCTGTAAAGTTCGTGCCATTGTGAGTGATGATGCTGTGGGGAACGCCATAACGGTGTACAACCTCGGATATGAAGTCTATCACCGGTCCGGATTCAGCCGTTTTGACAGGTTTGGCTTCTATCCTTTGGTGAATTTGTCCACCATGACCAGTAAGTATTTTCTCCTATGGGTTCCCCCTTTGAGGGGTCCAACCATATCGAGCCCCCAGACCACAAAGGGCCAAGTGATGGGGATGGTTTGGAGGGCGGTAGGTGGCATGTGGCTTTGGTTTGCAAAAAGCTGGCAACCAACGCAATGTTGAACCAGATGTTGTGCATCTGCCCGGGACGGCGGCCAATAAAAACCTGTACGGAAGGCCTTACTTACAAGGGCCCGGGCCGCTGCGTGGTGGCCGCCGAGTTCGGCATGGATTTCTGCCAACAGCTTCCGCTCTTCCTCTTCGGAGATACACATTTGAAGGAGTCCGGTTGTGCTTTTCTTATAAAGCTCTCCCACGTGGACCTTGTAGGCCTTAGATCGCCGCACTATGCAACGAGCCTCATTTTGGTCCTTGGGTAATTCCTATCTAGTTAGGTAGGCCAGGAATGGTTCTGTCCACGGGGCGATGACGTCCATTATCACGTGGGCTCAAGGTGTTATTTCAGTGGCGGAGCCTCCGATTGTGTCAGAGTATTTGGTATCTGGGGTTGTGGACGGGTCCGGACTAATTTTGCCGGTGTCCCCTTCCCATACCACGGATGGTGTAAACAGTCTTTCCAGGAAGATGTTTGGTGGGACAGGGTCGCGTATAGCGCCGATACGAGCTAGGATGTCTGCTGCCTGGTTGTTTTCCTGAGCCACGTGGTGGAATTCCAGCCCCTCGAACCGGGCTGACATTTTGAGGACGGCGTTGCGATATGCAGCCATTTTTGGATCCTTGGCATCGAAGTCTCCATTTATTTGGGATATTGTGAGGTTCGAGTCCCCACACACCTCTAGGTGTTGGATGCCCATGGAGACTGCCATCCGGAGGCCGTGTAGTAGGGCCTCGTATTCGGCTGCGTTATTGGAGTCCGTATATAGTATTTGGGGCACATATTGCACCATGTCTCTGGTGGGGGACGTCAGGACGACGCCAACCCCTAGACCAGCCAGCATTTTAGAGTCGTCGAAGTGCATGATCCAATTGGAGTATGCGCCGTACTCTTTAGGGAGTTCGGCTTCTGTCCATTCGGCTACGAAATCGGCCAGTACTTGCGACTTAATTGGTCGTCTTGGCTTGTATGTTATGTCGAACGGGAGGAGCTCAATGGCCCATTTGGCAATCCGGCCCGTGGCATCACGGTTGTTTATTATGTCATTGAGTGGTACTTCGGATGCCACCGTGATTGAACACTCTTGAAAGTAGTGTCGTAATTTCCGGGATGCCATAAATACCGCGTATGCTATCTTTTGGTAATGTGAATATCATGATTTGCATGGAGTGAGGATGGTGGATACATAATATACCGGCTTTTGAAGCGGGAATTTATGTTCGTCCGTCTCTCATTCGACGACGAGCATTGCGCTTACAACTTGGTGAGTTGACGCTATATATAATAGCATTGGTTCGCCAACAGTTGGCATGGCCAAGATTGGGTTGGTGGCTAGGATGGTTTTGATTTCTTCCAGTCCGGCCGTGGCTGCGTCCATCCACTAGAAGTGTTCGGTGCGCCTAAGAAGGCGATAAAGGGGAAGTGACTTTTCTCCTAATCGGGAGATAAAGCGGCTTAAAGCCGCCACGCATCCAGTCAATTTCTGGATTTGCTTGAGGTCAGTTGGGATAGCCAACTGTGACAGAGCTCGGATTTTAGCCGGATTTGCTTCAATTCCTCTACTGGAGACGATGAAGCCCAGGAGCTTTCCGGTGGGAACGCCGAAGACGCATTTTTCTGGATTGAGCTTAATGCCGTATGTTCGGAGATTGGTGAACGTGAGCCTCAAGTCGTCTATTAAAGAGTCGACGTGTCTGGTTTTAATGACCACATCGTCTATGTATGCCTCCACAGTCTTGCCGATCTACTTTTCCAGACATGTCTGGATCATGCGCTGGTATGTTGCGCCATTGTTTTTGAGCCCAAAGGGCATTGTGTTAAAGCAGAAGTGGCCGTATGGTGTTATAAATCCTACTGTGGCTTGATCAGACTCCGCCATCTTAATCTGGTGGTAACCAGAGTATGCATCAAGGAAGCACAATGATTTGTGTCCTGCGGTAGCGTCGATGATTTGATCGATGCGAGGGAGTGGGAAGGGATCATTTGGGCAAGCCCTGTTAAGGTCTTTGAAGTCGACACATAGGCGCCAGGATTTGTCCTTCTTTGGTACCATCACCAGGTTTGCTAGCCAATCCAGATGTTTTATTTCTTTAATGAATCCGACTTCCAGTAGCTTGGCCAGCTCTTCTCCCATGTCTTGTCGCTTAGGTTCGATAAACGCCGAAGAGTCTGCTTGACCGGCTTGAATCCTTTTATAATATTAAGGCTATGCTTGGCCAATCTGCGTGGGATTCCTGGCATGTCTGAAGGATGCCAGGCGAATATGTCCCAATTCTCGCGCAGAAACTCTCTTAGTGCGGCGTCTACAGCGGGGTCTAACTGTGCCCCAATGGATGCTGTTTTTGTAGGGCCCGTTGGATGGACTTGGAATTTAACTATCTCATCCCCTGGTTTAAAGGAGGTGGACTTGGATCTTTTGTCTAGTATCACGTCGTTCCTGTCCACCGTGGAGCGCAGCGCGGTTAACTCCTCCGCCACAAGGGCTTCGGATAGTGCCTCAAGGGCTAGTGCAGCTATTTTGTTCTCGACGCAGAGTGCTATGTCTGGATCACTAGCTAGAGTTATAATTACTTTGGGTCCGGGCATTTTGAGCTGCATGTACCCGTAATGGGGTATGGCTTGAAAAATCGTGAATGCCTCCCGCCCTAGAAGGGCGTGGTATCCGCTACTGAACGGGGCCACTTGGAATGTAATTTCTTCGGACCTGTAATTCTCTGGAGTGCCGAATACTACATCAAGTGTGATTTTCCCAGCGCAACGTGCCTCCCGACTAGGGATGATTCCTCGGAAGGTCGTACTGCTTTGTTCAATACGGTTGCTGTCTACGTCCATTTTTTGGAGAGTTTCCTCATAGATGAGGTTTTATCCACTGCCGCCATCCATGATCACCTTAGTGAGCCGAAAGCCGTCCACAATTGGGCTGAGGACCAAAGCGGCTGGTGCTTGGGCTGTTCGGAATTTAGGTTCGTTACTGGCATTGAAGGTGATAGCCGTGTCGCTCCATGGATTTATTGCTGCCACGCAGCAGACTTCGGCAAGGCCGTGGAGTGCTCGCTTACGCCTATTATTTGAGGCGAAGGTCTCGAAGACCGTTAATACTGTGTTGTTATCCGCGGGGAGGTGCTCTGGGGTATTTTGGGTTAGAAGATCCTCGCCGCTTTTGGCCAGCTGCCGGAGTACCCAACATGCTCTAAGGCTGTGCGTTCATATGGTTCCACGCCCTGTAGTGGGCTTTTGCTTCTTTGTAATTGAGTCGGGTGACTTATAAGAGTGCACCCTTTTAGTTCGGACTGGGGGTTTTGTCAGAGCCGGATTGTCCCAAAATTGCGTGTGGGTTTTCCAGGCACTTTCTATCACACAGTATTTCCATACTATGTCCGCCAAGTCAGTGAAGTGTGCTACGTTACAGCGACTTATGGCGTTGAGGACTCCTTTGTCTGTGTAATTGTTGCAAAAGAATGAAATTGCATCTTCCTCGCGACAGTCCTTGACCCTGTTCATTACAAGGAGGAATCTGGCCCAATAGTGATGTACTGTATCTTGGGGCGCTTGCCTAATGTGGGAAAGATAGTTTGTATCTGGGTGGGTGGGTGGATTTAAGTCCAGACCCAATCTGTGATCCCGGGGCAGGGGAGTTTCCGATCTTGGAAGTTCGGGCTCCGGGATATTGCCCTGCGAGTTCGGTATGCGGCCTGATTCTGGATTTAGGGTTAAGGCGGCGTCCTCCCGGGAGCGCGTATCCTGTTCGGAGAGCTCAGGAATCCGGACATAGTTCGTCCTCAGGATAGAGGGAGAATCGCTGCATTGCTCCTCCACCACCGCTATTTGATGGGTGACCGACGGAGATTTAATCTCCCTTTGGTCAGGTTTAAGCCCGATCCGATCGTAGTACGTAGTGACTCCCAAAGCAGCAATGCGATCCAAGAGCTCGTTCAAAGAGGAGAGCTCCATTGGATCCATCTGCTCGGCAAATTTTGAGCCGATGTGGAGGCTATTTGCGATGACCCGAGAGGTCATCATCGGCACAACGGCCGAGCGGGCGGTCATGAAAAAGCCGCCTAGTAGGAGAGTTTGGCCTACAGCGAGGGCTCCCCTAGAGGTGATGTTGTCCTTGACAACGAGGCGAGCCATCTTCCTTATGATGACGACACAGTGGAACTCTCAATGAAAGCACCAATGTCGCTGTCAAAACCGACGGATCTCGGGTAGGGGGTCCCGAACTGTTCGTCTAAGGCGGATGGTAACAGGAGGCAGGGGACACGATGTTTTACCCAAGTTCGGGCCCTCTTGATAGAGGTAAAACCCTACGTCCTGCTTGATTGTTCTTGATGATATGAGTATTACAAGAGTAGATCTACCACGAGATTAGAGAGGCTAAACCCTAGAAGCTAGCCTATGGTATGATTGTCTGTTGTCCTACGGACTAAAACCCTCCGGTTTATATAGACACTGGAGGGGGCTAGGGCTACACAAGGTCGGTTACAAAAGAGGAGATATACATATCCGTATTGCCTAGCTTGCCTTCCACGCCAAGTAAAGTCGCATCCGGACACGAGATGAAGTCTTCAATCTTGTATCTTCATGGTCCAACAGTCCAACAAAAAGGATATAGTCTGGCTGTCCGGTGACCCCCTAATCCAGGATTCCCTCAGTGGTCAACGTGGTCAAGTAACAACTTCCATCGGACGTGGACTGTACGTGGAGAGGCTGACAGGTGGGTCCACGGCCGCAGCAAGGAAGTGCCTCCTTATTACACGAAAAATAATGATTCCTCCACCTGACAGCTGGGACCCACCGGACGGGCCACTGTATTTCGCAAAAAAATGTTTCCCCCTGACTGCTGGGACCCACCAGCTACATCTTCGCATGCAAGGAAGTGCGTCCGGGCAAAAAAATGATTTGCCCCTGACTACTGGGACCCACCAGCTACATCTTCGCAGGCAAGGAAGTGCCTGACAGTCGGGACCCACCTGGTCGAAGCGTACGTAGCGTTGTCATTCTAGTCGCGAACGTGTACATACATATATACTGGTGGATGTAGAGGCACGCACGTGTCGTAGTAGAGGCGCACACGTAGCATGTACACGTACGTACAACGGCCAGGGTGCAAGAAAGAAAATACGGCCACGTATGTGTACATACGGGCGGGGTCTCGAACGACTACTCGCGCATACGTACGGCCAGGGCTCGTGTACATGGTCGGGTCGGAACGAAGAAACAACATCGTCGTCGTGTTCATGGGGAGGCAACGGAATGTGTCGTGTTCATGGGGAGGCAACGGAATGCGTCGTGTTGATGGGGAGGCAACGGAATGCGTCGTGTTCATCGGGAGGCAACGGAACGCGTGGGAGCCAACCGGCTGGGTCGGAATGGAATGCGTGGTCGTGTTCGTCGGGAGGGCTTGGACAGAACAGGCGATGGAAACGAGGCCCGGCGTACCGCACAACGGAGGAAACGGACCTCCTACGTTCAGAATGGGGTCCTGTTGATAGGGAGGGGTCTGGCGTACCGCAAAACGGAGGAAACAGACCTCCTACGGTTGAAACGGGGGTCCTGTTGATCGGAGGGGTGTGGCGTACTGCAAAATGGACGAAACGGACCTCCTATGGTCGAAACGGGGGTCCTGTTGATCAGGAGGGGTGTGGCGTACCGCAAAATGGGACTCCACGGGATACTATTCATCTCCATCGTCGACCTCCTCCAGCCTCCACGGGCTACCGTCGACCTCCTCCAGCCTCCACGGGCTCTTGTTCATCCAGCCTCCACCGCGCGCTACTCCAACGGCTAGTTCAACCACCCCTCCACGGGCACCCCTCCACCGTCTACTGTTCATCCAGCCCTCCACCCCACGGGGTCCTGTTCAACCACCCCTCCATGGGCACCCCTCCACCGTCTACTGTTCATCCAGCCCTCCACCACACCACGGGGTCATGTTCATCCAGAGGCAACGCCACCGCTCACTGTTCATCCAACACCCCCCCGCGCAACACTCACTGTTCATCCCAGAGGCAGCATCGATCGGCTTCAGTTAGCAGCAGTAGCGAAGGAATCGCTCGACCAGGTTCAGTTAACAGCCATCGATCGATCGCTCGGGTTCATTAACGCGTAGCCTGCAGTGCAATCGCTGGGCTTCAGTTAGAGCCAACGCCTCGCACACATGCGCGTACGTGTACGAGAGAAACGTGCATCGCTCGGCCCCCGACCTCCCACCTTAACCAGGAACTCCCCAAAATTTTCCTCCCCTCACTTTACCATGGTTTTTTCCATCATGGACGGCCCAAAGAATGTCATGCAGCTGCTTGTTCGGCCCGCCCAGGATGAAAAGCCCATTTTCTGTCATGATTTTTTGTCATAGAAGTAGGAGCCCACCACATCTATGATGATACCGGGTTTTGTCACAATTACCATCATAGAAGTGTCATATGTATGACAGAATTTTTTTTCGTTCGGCCCAAAATGTCACGGATGTGTCTTTTTTTGTAGTGCATAGATCAAGATTAGGAGTTGTCACTCCGATTGTCGGAGAGGTATCTCTAGGCCCTCTCGGTAATGCACATCACTATAAGCCTTGCGAGCAATGTGACTAATGAGTTAGTTGCGGGATGATTTATTACGGAACGAGTAAAGAGACTTGCCGGTAACGAGATTCAACTAGGTATGATGATAGCGACGACCGAATCTCGGGCAAGTAACATCCGATGACAAAGGGAACAACGTATGTGGTTATGTAGTTTGACCGATAAAGATCTTCATAGAATATGTAGGAGCCAATATGAGCATCCAGGTTCCGCTATTGGTTATTGACCGGAGATGTGCATCAGTCATGTCTACATAGTTCTTGAACCCGTAGGGTCCGCACGCTTAACGTTCGATGACGATTTGTATTATGAGTTATGTGATTTGATGTACCGAAGGTTCTTCGGAGTCCCGGATGAGATCACAGACATGACGAGGAGTCTCGAAATGGTCGAGACGTAAAGATCGATATATTGGAAGGCTATATTCGTACATCGGAAAGGTTTCGATTGATTCGGGTATTTTTTGGAGTACCGGAGAGTTACGGGAATTCGCCGGGGGAAGTTGTGGGCCTTAATGGGACATACGGGAAAGGAGAGAAGGGCCTCAAGGGGTGGCCGCACCCCCCCATGGCAAGTCCAAATTGGACTAGGTAAGGGGCGGCGCCCCCTCTCTTTCCTTCTCCCTCTCCTACTCCTTCCCTCTCTCCCCTCTTGGAAAAGGAAGGGGACTCCAACTAGGACTGGGAATCCTAGTTGGACTCCCCTTATAGGCGCGCCCCTCCTAGGCCGGCCTCCTCTTCCTCCCTCCTTTATATATGTGGACAGGGGGCACCCAAATACACAAGTTGACAGTTTTCATAGCCGTGTGCGATGCCCCCCTCCACAGATTTCCACCTCAGTCATATCGTTGTAGTGCTTAGGCGAAGCCCTGCGCTGGTAACTTCATCATCACCGTCATCACGCCGTCGTGCTGAAGAAACTCTCCCTCAGCCTCAGCTAGATCAAGAGTACGAGGGTCGTCACCGACCTGAATGTGTGCAGATCGCGGAGGTGCCATGCGTTCGGTACTTGGATCGGTTGGATGGCGAAGACATTCGACTACATCAACCGCATTACTAAACGCTTCCGCTTTCGGTCTACAAGGATACGTGGACACACTCTCCCCTCTCGTTGCTATGCATCACCTAAATGGATCTTGTGTGTGCGTAGGCAATTTTTTTGAAATACTGTGTTCCTCGATAGTGGCATCAGAGCCAGGTCTATGCTTAGATGTTATATGCATGGGTAGAACACAAAGAGTTGTGGGCGATAATAGTCATACTGCTTACCAGCATGTCATACTTTGATTCGGCTGTATTGTTGGATGAAGGGGCTCAGAGCGACATTACGGGTACGCTTACGCGAGACTGGTTCTACCGACATGCTTCGCACACAGGTGGCTAGTGGGTGTCTGTTTCTCCAACTTTAGTTGAATCGAGTGTGACTACGCCCGGTCCTTATTGAAGGTTAAAATAGCAAACTTGACGAAAAATCGT
This sequence comes from Triticum urartu, assembly GCF_003073215.2. Taxonomy (NCBI): domain Eukaryota; kingdom Viridiplantae; phylum Streptophyta; class Magnoliopsida; order Poales; family Poaceae; genus Triticum; species Triticum urartu. Next base: position 486,343,053 of record NC_053024.1, read on the forward strand.
TGTGGTTTTGATGCGTAGGTAAGAACAATTCTTGCTAAGCCCGTAGTAGCCAAGTAAAACTTGCAACAACAGAGTAGAGGACATCTAACTTGTATTTGCAGGGCATATTGTGATGTGATATGGTCAAGATGTGATTATATAAATTGTTGTATGAGATGATCATGTTTTGTAACACAGTTATCGGCAACTGGCAGGAGCCATATGGTTGTCGCTTTATTGTATGAAATGCAATCAACATGTAATTGCTTTACTTTATCACTAAGCAGTAGCGATAGTCGTAGAAGCAATAGTTGGCGAGCCGACAATGATGCTTCGATGGAGATCAAGGTGTCAAGCCAATTATGATGTTGATCATGATGGTGCTTTGGAGATGGAGATCAAAGGAACAAGATGATGATGGCCATATCATATCACTTATATTGATTGATTGCATGTGATGTTTATCCTTTATGCATCTTGTTTTGCTTAGTACGACGGTAGCATTATGAGATGATCCCTTACTAAAATTTCAAGGTATAAGTGTTCTCCCTGAGTATGCACCATTGCGATAGTTCTTCGTGCTGAGACACCACGTGATGATCGGGTGTGATAAGCTCTACATTCACATACAACGGGTGCAAGCCAGTTTTGCACATGTAGAATACTCGGGTTAAACTTGACGAGCCTAGAATATGCAGACATGGCCTCGGAACACTGAGACCGAAAGGTCGAACGTGAATCATATAGTAGATATGATCAACATAGTGATGTTCACCATTGAAAGCAACTCCATCTCACATGATGATCGGACATGGTTTAGTTGATATGGATCACGTGATCATTTAGATGACTAGAGGGATGTCTATCTAAGTGGGAGTTCTTAAGTAATATGGTTAATTGAACTTAAATTTATCATGAACTTAGTCCTGATAGTATTTGCATATCTATGTTGTAGATCAATTGCTCGCATATAGCTTCCCCGTTTTATTATTACATGTTCCTAGAAAAAATAAGTTGAAAATTGATAGTAGCAATGATGCGGACTAGGTCCATGATCTGAGGATATTCCTCATTGCTGCACAGAAGAATTATGTCCTTGATGCACTGTTAGGTGACAGAACCCCGGTGAAGCCTATATTTACAAGAAAGTGAGTGGGAGCACTACAGCCTTTCTGATAAGTATATGTGAATGACATATTGTTGATCGGAAATGATGTAGAATTTTGTGGAAAGCATAAAGGAGTGTTTGAAAGGAGTTTTTCAAAGAAAGACCTCAATGAAGCTGCTTACATATTAGTCATCAAGATCTATAGAGATAGATGAAGATGCTTGATAAAGATTTTTCAATGATTACATACCTTGACAAGATTTTTGATGTAGTTCAAAATGGAACACTCAAAGAAGGTATTCTTGCCTGTATTGCAAGGTGTAAAGTTGAGTAAGACTCAAAACACGACCACGGCAGAAAATATAAAGAGAATGAAAGTCATTTCCCTATGCCTCAGCCATAGGTTCTATAAAGTATGTTATGTTGTGTACCAAACCTATTGTGTACCTTGCCATGAGTTTGGCAAGGGGGTATGATATTGATCTAGGAGTAGATCACTTGACAGCGGTCAAAATTATCCTTAGAAGACTAAGGAGATATTTCTCAGTAATGGAGGTGATAAAGAGTTCGTCGTAAGGAGTTACGTCGATACAAGCTTTGACACCGATCTGGATGACTCTAAGTCTCGATCTAGATACATATTGGAAGTGGGAGCGATTAGCTAGAGTAGCTCCGTGCAGAGCATTGTTGACATAGATTTTTTTTGCAAAATACATATGGCTCTGAATGTGGGAGACCCGTTGACTAAACTTATCTCACAAGGAAAACATTATCACTCTTTGGGTGTTAATCACATAGCAATGTGAACTAGATTATTGACTCTAGTAAACCCTTTGGGTATTATTCACATGGAGATATGAACTAATCACATAAAGATGTGAACTATTGGTGTTAAATCACATGGCGATGTGAACTAGATTATTGACTCTAGTGCAAGTGGGAGACTGAAGGAAATATGCCCTAGAGGCAATAATAAAGTTGTTATTTATATTTCCTTATATCATGATAAATGTTTATTATTCCTGCTAGAACTGTATTAACTGGAAACTTAGTACATGTGTGAATACATAGAAAAAACAGAGTGTCCCTAGTATGCCTCTACTTGACTAGCTCGTTAGTCAAAGATGGTTAAGTTTCTTGACCATAAACATGTGTTGTCATTTGATGAACGGGATGACATCATTAAAGAATGATGTGATGGACAAGACCCATCCGTCAGCTTAGCATAAATGATTGTTTAGTTTTATTTCTATTGCTTTCATCATGACTTATACATGTTCCTCTAACTATGAGATTATGCAACTCCCGAATACCGGAGGAACACCTTGTGTGCTATCAAACGTCACAACGCAACTGGGTGATTTTAAAGATGCTCTACAGGTGTCTCCGATGGTGTTTCTTGAGTTGGCATAGATCGAGATTAGGATTTGTCACTCCAGTTGTCGGAGAGGTATCTTTGGGCCCTCTCAGAAATGCACATCACTATAAGCCTTGCAAGCAATGTGATTAATGAGTTAGTTGCGGGATGTTGCATTACAGAACGAGTAAAGATACCTGCCAGTAATGAGATTGAACTAGGTATGATGATAGCGACGATCGAATCTCGGGCAAGTAACGTACCGATGACAAAGGGAGCAACCTATGTTGTTGTGCAGTTTGACCGATAAAGATCTTCGTGGAATATGTAGGAGCCAATATGAGCATCTAGGTTCCACTATTGGTTAGTGACCGGAGATGTGTCTCGGTCATGTCTACATGGTTCTCGAACCCGTAGGGTCTACGCGTTTAACGTTCAATGATGATTTGTATTATGAGTTATGTGATTTGATGTACCGAAGGTTGTTCGGAGTCCAAGATGAGATCATGGACATGACGAGGAGTCTCGAAATGGCCGAGACGTAAAGATCGATATATTGGAAGGCTATATTCGGACATCGGAAGGTTCTGAGTGATTCGGGTATTTTTCGGAGTACCGGAGAGTTAGGGGAATTCGTAGAGGGAAGTAGTGGGCCTTAATGGGCCATATGAGAAAGGAGAGAAGGGCCTCAAGGGGTGGCCACACGCCCCCCATGGCAAGTCCGAATTGGACTAGGGAAGGGGCGGCGCCCCCCTCAATTTCCTTCTCCCTCTCCTACTCCTTCCCTCTCTCCTTTCTTGGAAAAGGAAGGGGACTCCAACTAGGATTGGGAATCCTAGTTGGACTCCCCCTATAGGCGCGCCCCTCCAAGGCTGGCCTCCTCCTCCTCTCTCCTTTATATACGTGGGCAGGGGGCACCCCAAAGGCACTCCAAGATTTGTCTTAGCCGTGTGCGGTGCTCCCTCCATAGTTTTCCACCTCGGTCATATTGTTGTAGTGCTTAGGCAAAGCCCTACGTCGGTAATTTCATCATCACCGTCACCACGCTGTTGTGCTGACAAAACTCTCCCTCGGCCTCAGCTGGATCTAGAGTTCGAGGGACGTCACCGAGGTGAACGTGTGCAGATCACGGAGGTGCCGTGCATTCGGTACTTGATCGGTTGGAACGTGAAGACGTTCGACTACATCAACCGCGTTACTAAACGCTTCTGCTTTTGGTCTACAAGGGTACGTGGACACACTCTCCCCGCTCATTGCTATGCTTCTCCTAGATAGATCTTGCATGATCGTAGGAATTTTTTTTTTGAAATACTACGTTCCCCAACACTAAGTACTTTACATCATTCAGCTCGGATCTGCTATACAAGCTTTGTTAGCCGACCATCGGCTTCCACCTCCTCATCCAATGGCCGAGGAGTGTTCCCTACTACTAGCCCGAACATCCGGGCCAGAATCTTAGGAGAACAAGGCAATCTGTCCATATGGTTCGAAAAATAGAAGTGAAGCAGAGAGTTATGTTATATTACTTTATAACGTGAGATATCATGCTGACCATGGTTGTATGACATAAGACATGTCACTTCTGGAATGAAGCCCCTAGTCATGGTTTTTAAGAACCAAATATTTTCACTTCCATCGTGACCGACCAATTATTTTCTTAAGAACACTAGCTTTTGGCTTCACCCGTCTGAGGTACTAACCCGGATGACTCGAAAGTAACAATCACAGAGGTGCTCCATTTACCCCTTAGCCGAACAATCAGGAACATAAGGGGTAAGCACAGGAGCTAGGCGACCCAGCTTGGCCAAATCTGAAGTCAAATCGATGCATATTTTTGGCTTGAAAACGACTATATTGGAAGGTGGCATACATGTAGCAAATATGAATGCTCGGAAGGTTCTTGTTTTTTTATTAAAGCCCCCAAGGCGGTATATGTCATACATAGGGGTGGAATTCGAGCAGAGTCGAGCCAGCTCGACTCGACCCGCTAAGGCTCGTTTCATTAACGAGTTAGCTTGACTCAAGTCGTTACTATAACGAGCTCAAATCCAAGATTGGCTCGACTCATATAACTCATGAGCTGGCTCGTTTAGCTTGTTAAGCTCGTTAAAGATATAAACATAGAACCTTACAAATATGATACAAATATTAATTAGAAATTTAACATGTACATATATGGTCATGTACGTGTGAGTCTCCTCGGGTGAGCGGTTGGGCCTTGTTCTAGGATGCAAGGTGTTTATTGGCTGTTTTCTACTACTCCCAAAAAATACTATTTTTTACCAAGCCTAATGAGTTACACGAGTACTTGTGAGCTTGGCTTGTTTAACTCAGTATGTAAACGATATAAAACTAATGCTCTGCGATACGTCTCCAACGTATCTATACTTTTTGGTTGTTCCATGCTATTATATTATCTGTTTTGGATGTTTAATGGGCTTTAATATGCACTTTTATATTATTTTTGGGACTAACCTATTAATCGGAGGCTCAGTGCCAGTTGCTATTTTTACCTATTTCGGTGTTTCGCAGAAAAGGAATATCAAATGGAATCCAAACGGAATGAAACCTTCACGAGGATCTTTTTTGAAACAAATGTAATCCAGGAGACTTGGAGTGGATGTCAAGGAAGCAGCGAGGCGGCCACGAGGTAGGGTAGTGCGCCCAGGGGGCCAAGCGCGCCCCCACCCTCGTGGGCCCCTCGCAGCTCCACCGACCTACTTCTTTCGCCTATATATATACTCTTATACCCTCAATACATCCAGGAGAGCCATGAAACACTTTTTCCACTGTCGCAACCTTCTGTACCCGTGAGATCTCATCTGGGGAGTTTTTCCGGCGATCTGCCGAAGGGGGATTTGATCACGGAGGGCTTCTACATCAACACCATAGCCTCTCCGATGATGTGTGAGTAGTTTACCACATATCTTCAGGTGCATAGTTATTAGCTAGATGGCTTCTTCTCTCTCTTTGGATCTCAATACAAAGTTCTCCTTGATGTTCTTGGAGATCTATTTGATGTAATTCTTTTTGCGGTGTGTTTGCCGAGATCCGATGGATTGTGGGTTTATGATTAACATTATCTATGAACAATATTTGATTCTTCTCTGAATTATTATATGCATGATTTGATATCTTTGCAAGTCTCTTTGAATTATCAGTTTGGTTTCGCCTACTAGATTGATCTTTCTTGCAATGGGAGAAGTACTTAGGTTTGGGTTCAATCTTGCGGTGTCCTTTCCCAGTGACAGCAGGGGCAGCAAGGCACGTATTGTATTGTTGCCATCGAGGATAAAAAGATGGGGTTTATATCATATTGCTTGAGTTTATCCCTCTACATCATGTCATCTTGCGTAATGGGTTACTCTGTTCTTATGAACTTAATACTCTAGATGCATGCTGGATAGCGGTCGATGTTTGGAGTAATAGTAGTAGATGCAGAATCGTTTCGGTCTACTTGAAACGGACGTGATGCCTATATTCATGATCATGCCTAGATATCATCATAACTATGCGCTTTTCTATCAATTGCTCGGCAGTAATTTGATCACCCACCGTAATACGTGCTATCATGAGAGAAGCCACTAGTGAAACCTACTGCCCCCGGGTCTACTTTACATCATATATGTTCCCGATCTACATTTCTAGTTTACTATTTATTTTGCAATCTTTACTTTTCAATCTATACAACAAAAATACCAAAAATATCTATCTTATTATCTTTATGAGATCTCACTTTCGTAAGTAACTGTGAAGGGATTGACAACCCCTTTATCGCATTGGTTGCAAGGTTCTTATTTGTTTGTGCAGGTACTAGGCAACTTGCGTGTAGTCTCCTACTGGATTGATACCTTGGTTCTCAAAAACTGAGGGAAATACTTACGCTACTTTGCTGCATCACCCTTTCCTCTTCAAGGGAAAACCAACGCATGCCCAAGAGGTAGTAAGAAGGATTTCTGGCGCCATTGCCGGGGAGATCTATGCTTAAGTCAAGACATACCAAGTACCCATCACAAACTCTTATCCCTCGCATTACATTATTTGCCATTTGCCTCTTGTTTTCCTCTCCCCCACTTCACCTTTGCTGTTTTATTCATCTCTCTTCTGTTCATCCTTCTGTTTGCTTGCATCTTCTCTTGCTATTGATATGGATCCTCATCCTCTTACTAATCTTTTTAAAAGATCCAATTATGATGAACCAATTGCTAGTGAGTTGAGTGCACTAGATTATCTTTATGAGGTTTTGCTTGAAATTCATGAATCTGAAAATTGTGATGAAGTGCTTTATGAAGTGATTCACGATAGATCTTTGAATAAAAAGCATGATTGCAATGATGTTATTATAAATTCTATTAACGTCAATTGTGCTAATAATATGCAAAACCCTAAGCTTGGGGATGCTACTTTTGCTATGTCCACTACTTGTTGCAATGATGATGATCAGGGTGATTCTTCTTTTGATCTTGAAAATTTATTTAAACCCAATGATGAATATGAGATTGATAATAGTGTTTGCAATATTATTGAAAGTGGGTTTGGAAGAGTGTCTACTTTAGATCCCACGTATTTGGAGAATGTTCAATCTTATGCTTTTTTTATAAAAGTGGGTTTGGAGAGGTCATGACTTTAGTTAATGTTAATCCCACTATTTTGGAAGAGTGTCAACTTTGCATGCAAGTGGATCATGTTGAAAATATTTTATGTGATAGCTATTTTGTTGAATTTGCTTATGATCCCACATGTAATTATTATGAGAGGGGAAAATATGGTTGTAGAAATTTTCATGTTACTAAATTACCTCTCTTGATGTTGGGATTGCTATCGTCTCTTTCTTCTTGCTTGTATATGCTAGTTTTTTCTTGCCTTGATAATTTGTTTGCATATAAGATGCCTATGCATAGGAAGTATGTTAGACTTAGATGTGATTTTCATATGCTTCATGATGCTCCCTTCGTGTTTCAATTGCTATTTTCATGTGAGCATCATTAAAATTATAGATGCCTAGCTAGGGGTGTTAAACGATAGCGCTTGTTGGGAGGCAACCCAATTTTATTTTTTGTTCCTTGCTTTTTGTTCCTGTTTAGTAATAAATAAATCATCTATCCTATGTTATGATTGTGTTTTTATGTTTTAATTAGTGTTTGTGCCAAGTAAAGCCTTCGGGATCTTCTTGGATTATTGTTATTTGATCTTGCTAGAAAAAACAGAAAGTATGTGCTCACGAGAATAATTTTAGGCTTTTACCAGAGATTGGTAAAATACTTATTCCAACTGAAGTAGATCAATATACAAATTATTCAGGATGTCCTAATTTATCAGTATTTTTGGAGTTACCAAAGTATTCGAACTATCCATATTGCTACAACATGTTCTGTTTTTGACAAATTCTGTTTTTCGTGTGTTGTTTGCTTATTTTGATGAATCTATGGCTAGTATCAGGGGGTATGAACCATAGAGAAGTTGGAATACAGTAGGTTTAACACCAATATAAATAAAGAATGAGTTCATTACAGTACCTTGAAGTTGTGGTTTGTTTTCTTATACTAACGGAGCTCATGAAATTTTTCTATTGAGTTTTGTGTTGTCAAGTTTTCAAGTTTTTGGGTAAAGATTTGATGGATTTTGGAACAAGGAGTGGCAAGAGCCTAAGATTGGGGATGCCCAAGGCACCCCAAGGTAAAATTCAAGGACAACCAAAAGCCTAAGCTTGCATGCCTGCAGGTCGACTCTAGAGGATCCCCGGGTACCGAGCTCGAATTCGCCCTATAGTGAGTCGTATTACAATTCACTGGCCGTCGTTTTACAACGTCGTGACTGGGAAAACCCTGGCGTTACCCAACCACAAACATCCTTGCTGTACACACCTTTTGGGAGAGACACACATGAATCGGAATTTATTAGAATACTCTATGTGCTTCACATATATCTTTTGAGATAGATAATTTTGCTCTAGTGCTTCACATATATCTTGTTAGAGCACGGTGGTGGTTTTATTTTATAGAAATTATTGATCTCTCATGCTTCACTTATATTATTTTGAGAGTTTTTAGAACAGCATGGTAATTGCTTTGGTCATATAATTAGTCCTAATATGATGGGCATCCAAGATGGGTATAATAAAAACTTTCATATAAAGTGCATTGAATACTATGAGAAGTTTGATTCCTTACGATTGTTTTGAGATATGAAGATGGTGATATTAGAGTATGCTAGTTGAGTAGTTTTGAATTTGAGATATACTTGTGTTAAAGTTTGTGATACCCGTAGCATGCACGTATGGTGAACCGTTATGTGATGAAGTCGGAGCATGATTTATTTATTGATTGCCTTCCTTATGAGTGGCGGCCGGGGACGAGCGATGGTCTTTTCCTACCAATCTATCCCCCTAGGAGCATGCGCGTAGTACTTTTTTTCATAGAAGTTTGCGTTAGTTACAGATTACTACAGACTGTTCTGTTTTTGACAGATTCTGTTTTTCGTGTGTTGTTTGCTTATTTTGATGAATCTATGGTTAGTAAAATAGTTTATAATCCATAGAGAAGTTGGAATAAAGTAGGTTTAACACCAATATAAATAAATAATGAGTTAATTACAGTACCTTGAAGTGTTCTTTTGTTTTCTTTCTCTAACGGAGCTCACGAGATTTCTATTGAGTTTTGTGTTGTGAAGTTTTCAAGTTTTGGGTGAATTCTTTTGATGGATTATGGAACAAGGAGTGGCAAGAGCCTAAGCTTGGGGATGCCCATGGCACCCCCAAGATAATCCAAGGACACTAAAAAGTCAAAGCTTGGGGATGCCCCGGAAGACATCCCCTCTTTCTTCCACTTCCATCGGTAATTTACTTGGAGCTATATTTTTATTCACCAACATGATACGTGTTTTGCTTGGAGAGTCTTGTATTATTTTTGTCTTTGTGTTTTAGTATGCCACAATCATCCTTGCTGTACACACCTTTTTAGAGGGCCATACATGAATTAAAATTTGATAGAATACTCTATGTGCTTCACTTATATCTTTTGAGCTATGTAAGTATGCTCTATGTGCTTCACTTATATCTTTTTGAGCTAAGTAGTTTTGCTCTATGTGCTTCACTTATATCTTTTGAGCGTTATAATTTTGCTCTATGTGCTTCACTTAGATTTTTTAGAGCACGGTGGTGGATTTGTTTTAAAGAAACTATTGATCTCTCATGCTTCACTTAAATTATTTTGAGAGTCTCTTAATAGCATGGTAATTTGCTTAATAATAATATGCTTGGTATTCAAGATTTGTGAAACTTTATTTTGAGTGTGTTGAATACTAAGAAAAGATTGAAGCATGATAATAGTTTTGAGATATGGAGGTGATAATATTAGAGTCATGCTAGTTGAGTAGTTGTGAATTTAAAGAATACTTGTGTTAAAGTTTTTGATTCCCGTAGCATGCACGTATGGTGAACCGTTATGTGATGAAGTCAGAGCATGATTTATTTATTGATTGTATTCCTTATGAGTGGTGGTCGGGGACGAGCGATGGTCTTTTCCTACCAATCTATCCCCCTAGGACCATGCGCGTAATACTTTGCTTTGATAACTTCTAAATTTTTGCAATAAGTATATGAGTTCTTTATGACTAATGTTGAGTCCATGGATTATACGCACTCTCACCCTTCCACCTTTGCTAGCCTCTCTAATACCGCGCACCTTTCGCCGGTATCATACACCCACCATATACCTTCCTCAAAACAGCCACCATACCTACCTATTATGGCATTTCCATAGCCATTCTGAGATATATTGCCATGCAACTTTCCACCGTTTCGTTTATCATGACACATTCATCATTGTCATATTGCATATCCCGGTACACCGCCGGAGGCATTCATATAGAGTCATATTTTGTTCTAAGTATCGAGTTGTAATTGTTGAGTTGTAAGAAAAATAAAAGTGTGATGATCATCATTTTTAGAGCATTGTCCCAAGTGAGGAAAGAATGATGGAGACTATGATTCCCCCATAAGTCGGGATGAGACTCCGGACGAAAAATAAATAAAAGAGGCCAAAGAAGCCCAAATAAAAAGAGAAAGAAAAGAGGCCATAAAAAAGAGAGAAAAGGCCCAAATAAAAAAATGAGAGAAAAAGAGAGAAGGGACAATGTTACTATCCTTTTACCACACTTGTGGTTCAAAGTAGCACCATGATCTTCATAGTAGAGAGTCTCTCATGTTATCACTTTCATATACTAGTGGGAATCTTTCATTATAGAACTTGGCTTGTATATTCCAATGATGGGCTTCCTCAAATTGCCTAGGTCTTCATGAGGAAGCAAGTTGGATGCACACCCACTTAGTTTCTTTTTGAGCTTTCATATACTTATAGCTCTAGTGCATCCGTTGCATGGCAATCCCTACTCACTCACATTGATATCTATTGATGGGCATCTCCATAGCCCGTTGATACGCCTAGTTGATGTGAGACTATCTTCTCCTTTTTGTCTTCTCCACAACCACCACTCTATTCCACCTATAGTGCTATTTCCATGGCTCACGCTCATGTATTGTGTGAAAGTTGAAAAAGTTTGAGAACATCAAAAGTATGAAACAATTGCTTGGCTTGTCATCGGGGTTGTGCATGATTTAATACTTTGTGTGATGAAGATAGAGCATAGCCAAACTATATGATTTTGTAGGGATAACTTTCTTTGGCCATGTTATTTTGAGAAGACATGATTGCTTAGTTAGTATGCTTGAAGTATTAATATTTTTATGTCAATATGAAACTTTTGTTTTGAATCTTTCGGATCTGAATATTCATGCCACAATAAAGAGGATTACATTGAAAATTATGTTAGGTAGCATTCCACATCAAAAATTCTGTTTTTATCATTTACCTACTCGAGGACGAGCAGGAATTAAGCTTGGGGATGCTGATACGTCTCCAACGTATCTATATTTTTTGATTGTTCCATGCTATTATATTATCTGTTTTGGATGTTTAATGGGCTTTAATATGCACTTTTATATTATTCTTGGGACTACCCTATTAACCAGAGGACCAGTGCCAGTTGCTGTTTTTTTACCTATTTCAGTGTTTCGCAGAAAAGGAATATCAAACGGAATGAAACCTTCGTGAGGATCTTTTTTGGAACAAACGCAATCCAGGAGTCTTGGAGTGGACGTCAAGGAAGCAGCGAGGTGGCCACGAGGTAGGGCAGCGCGCCCAGGGGGGCCAGGCACGCCCCCCACCCTCATGGGCCCCTCGCAGCTCCACTGACCTACTTATTTCGCCTATATATACTCTTATACCCTAAAAAAACCTAGGAGAGCCATGCAACACTTTTTCCACCGCTGCAACCTTCTATACCCATGAGATCCCATCTGGGGACCTTTTTCGGTGATCTGCCGGAGGGGGATTCGATCACGGAGGGCTTCTACATCAACACCATAGCCTCTCCGATGATGTGTGAGTAGTTTACCACAAACCTTCGGATCCATAGTTATTAGCTAGATGTCTTCTTCTCTCTCTTTGGATCTCAATACAAATTTCTCCTCGATGTTCTTGGAGATCTATTCAATGTAATTCTTTTTGCGGTGTGTTTGCCGAGATCCGATGGATTGTTGGTTTATGATTAACATTATCTATGAACAATATTTGATTTTTCTCTGAATTCTTATATGCATGATTTGATATCTTTGCAAGTCTCTTCGAATTATCAGTTTGGTTTGGCCTACTAGATTGATCTTTCTTGCAATGGGAGAAGTGCTTAGGTTTGGGTTCAATCTTGCAGTGTCCTTTCCCAGTGACAGCAGGGGCAGCAAGACACATATTGTATTGTTGCCATCGAGGATAAAAATATGGGGTTTATATCATATTTCTTGAGTTTATCCCTCTACATCATGTCATCTTGCCTAATGCGTTACTCTATTCTTATATATGAACTTAATACTCTAGACGCATGCTGGATAGCGGTCGATGTGTGGAGTAATAGTAGTAGATGTAGAATCGTTTCAGTCTACTTGACACGGACATGATGCCTATGTTCATGATCATGCCTAGACATCATCATAACTATGCGCTTTTCTATCAATTGCTCGACAGTAATGTGTCCACCCACTGTAATACATGCTATCATGAGAGAAGCCACTAGTGAAACCTATGTCCCCCCGGGTCTACTTTACATCATATAAGTTTCCGATCTACAATTCTAGTTTACTATTCATTTTGTAATCTTTACTTTTCAATCTATACAACAAAAATACCAAAAATATCTATCTTATTATCTTTATGAGATCTCACTTTCTTAAGTAACCGTGAAGGGATTGACAACCCCTTTATCGCATTGGTTGCGAGGTTCTTGTTTGTTTGTGCAGGTACTAGGCGACTTGCATGTAGTCTCCTACTAGATTGATACCTTGGTGCTCAAAAACTGAGGGAAATACTTACGCTACTTTGTTGCATCACCCTTTCCTCTTTAAGGGAAAACCAACGCATGCTCAAGAGGCAGCACTCGGCTCGACTCGTTATTGTTCGTGTTCGAGTCGATTCGAGTCGAGTCACAAGCTACTCGTTTAGCTCGCGACCTTCGAGCTTTTTTTCCAGCCCTAGTCATACGCTTATAGATGCTTCCGAAGTGACTAGATGTACTTCGGCTTTACCCAACACTTCTGAATAAAGTTTTTAAAACTTCAAAGAATGAGTGCCGAAAAGAGGGATTTCTCATGCGAGAGCTACAAGCCTGCATTTTCCCGTTGTGTGCTACTATGCTTTGTTTATTACGAAATGTTTGGCTGCTAGGCAGGAGGGTGGAACATTTAGCACTCCGGACCTCGCCATTGTTGGGGAACGCAATATTTCAAAAAAAATTGCCTACGCACACGCAAGATGCATCTAGGTGATGCATAGCCACAAGAGGGGAGAGTGCGTCCATGTACCCTTGTAGACCAAAAGCGGAAGCGTTTAGTAACGCGATTCATGTAGTCGAACGTCTTCGCGATCCAATCGATCCAAGTACCGAACGCATGGCACCTCCATGACCTGCCCACGTTCAGCTTAGTGATGTACCTCGTACTCTTGATCCAGTTGAGGCCAAGGGAGAGTTTCGTCAGCACGATGGCGTGATGACGGTGATGATGAAGTTACCGGCGCAGGGCTTCGCCTAAGCACTACAACGATATGACCGAGGTGGAAATCTGTGGAGGGGGCCCCGCACACGGCTAAGACAACTGTCAACTTGTGTGTTTGGGTGCCCCCCTGCCCACGTATGTAAAGGAGGGAGGAAGAGGAGGCCGGCCTAGGATGGGCGCGCCTATAGGGGGAGTCCAATTAGGATTCCCAATCCTAGTTGGAGTCCCCTTCCTTTTCCAAGAGGGGAGAGAGGGAAGGAGTAGGAGAGGGAGAAGGAAAGAGAAGGAGCGCCGCCCCTTCCCTAGTACAATTCGGACTTGCCATGGGTTGCCGCATGGCAACCCCTTGAGGCCCTTCTCTCCTTTCCTGTATGGCCAATTAAGGCCCACTACTTCCCCCCGGCGAATTCCCGTAACACTCCGGTACTCCGAAAAATACCTGAATCACTCGAAACCTTTCCGATGTCCGAATATAGCCTTCCAATGAAGGAAATATGCCCTGGAGGCAATAATAAAGTTGTTATTTATATTTTCTTATATCATGATAAATTTTTATTATTCATGCTAGAATTGTATTAACCAGAAACTTAATACATGTGTGAATACATAGAAAAACAGAGTGTCACTAGTATACCTCTACTTGACTAGCTCATTAATCAAAGATGGTTAAGTTTCCTAGCCATGGACAAAGAGTTATCATTTGATGAATGGGATCACATCATTAGACAATGATGTGATTTACTTGACCCATCTGTTAGCTTAGCACGACGATCGTTTAGTTTGTTGCTATTACTTTCTCCATAACTTATACATGTTCCTATGATTATGAGATTATGCAACTCCTGAATACCGGAGGAACACTAAGTGTGCTATCAAACGTCACAACGTAACTGGGTGACTGTAAATATGCTCTACAGGTGTCTCCAATCGTGTTTGTTGAGTTGCCATAGATCGAGATTAGGATTTGTCACTCCATGTATCAGAGAGGTATCTCTGGGCCCTCTCGGTAATGCACATCACTATAAGCCTTGCAAGCAATGTGACTAATGAGTTTGTTGCGGGATGTTGCATTAAAAACGAGTAAAGAGACGTTCCGGTAACGAGATTGAACTAGGTATGATGATACCAATGATCGAATCTCGGGCAAGTAACATACCGATGACCAAGGGAACAAAGTATGTTGTTATGCGGTTTGACCGATAAAGATCTTCGTAGAATATGTAGGAACCAATATGAGCATCCAGGTTTCGCTATTGTATATTGACCAGAGATGAGTCTCGGTCATGTCTACATAGTTCTCGAACCCGTAGGGTCCGCACGCTTAACGTTCGATGACGATCGGTATTATGAGTTCATGTGTTTTGATGTACCTAAGGTAGTTCGGAGTCCAGGATATGATCACGGACATGACGAGGAGTCTCGAAATGGTAGAGACATAAAGATCGATATATTGGAAGGCTATGTTTGGACATTGGAATGGTTCCGGGTGAGTTCGGGCATTTACCGGATTATCGGGGGGTTACCGGAACCCCCTAGGGAGTATATGAGCCTTAATAGACCTTAGTGGGAGAGAAGAGAAGGCAGCCTAGGAGGGGGCGCTCCCCCAAGCCCAATATGAATTGGGTGAGGGGGCCGGACCCCCTTTCCTTTCTCCTTCTCCCTCTTCCTTCTATTCCTAGCGGTACTAGGAAAGGGGGAGTCCTACTCCCATTAGGAGGAGGACTCCTCCCCCTTGGCGCGCCTAGAGAGGGTCGGCCAGCCTCCCCCTCCCTCCTTTATATACGTGGGGAGGGGCACCCTAGGAACACACAAGTTGATTGTTTAGCCATGTGCGGTGCCCCGTTCCATAGATTTCCACCTCGGTCATATCGTTGTAGTGCTTAGGCGAAGCCCTGTGTCGGTAACTTCATCATGACCGTCATCACGCCGTCGTGCCTACGAAGCTCTCCCTCGACACTTAGCTAGATCTAGAGTTCGTGGGATGTCACCGAGCTGAACATGTGCAGATCATGGAGGTGCCGTACCTTCGATGCTAGGATCGGTTGGATCGTGAAGACCTACGACTACATCAACCGCATTGTCATAGGCTTCCTCTTATGGTCTACGAGGGTACATAGACAACACTCTCCCCTCTCGTTGCTATGCATCACCTAGATGGATCTTGCGTGTGCGTAGGAATTTTTTGAAATTACTGCGTTCCCCAAAGTGGCATCTGAGCCAGGTCCATGCGTAGATGTTATATGCACGAGTAGAACACAAAGGAGTTGTGGGCGTGGGTATATACATATTGCTTGCCATCACTAGTTGATTCTTGATTCAGTGGTATTGTTGGATGAAGCGGCTCAGACCGACATTACGTGTACGCTTACGTGAGACTGGTTCTACCGACTTGCTTCGCACACAGGTGGCTAGTGGGTGACAGTTTTTCCAACTTTAGTTGAATCGGATTCAATGAACAAGGTTCTTTCTAAAGATTAAAAAGCAATCACTATACCACGTTGTGGTTTTTGATGCATAGGTAAGAACGGTTCTTGCTCAGCCTGTAGCAACCACGTAAAACTTGCAACAACAAAGTAGAGGACGTCTAACTTGTTTGTGCAGGGCATGTTGTGATGTGATACGGTCAAGACATGAAGCTAAATTTTATTGTATGAGATGATCATGTTATGTAACAGAGTTATTGGCAACTCGTAGGAGCCATATGGTTGTCGCTTTATTATATGAAATGCAATCGCCATGTAATTGCTTTACTTTATCACTAAGCGGTAGCGATAGTCGTAGAAGCAATAGTTGGCCAGACGACAACGGTGCTTCCATGGAGATCAAGGTGTCAAGCCGGTGATGATGGTGATCATGACAGTGCGTTGGAGATGGAGAAAAGGCACAAGATGATCATGGCCATATCATATCACTTATATTGATTGCATGTGATGTTTATCCTTTATGCATCTTATTTTTCTTAGTTCGGTGGTAGCATTATAAGATGATCTCTCACTAAATTTCAAGGTACAAGTGTTCTCCCAAAGTATGCATCGTTGCTACAGTTCGTCGTGCCAAGACACCACATGATGATCGGGTGTGATAAGCTCTACGTTCACATACAACAGGTGCAAGCCAGTTTTCCACACGCAGAATACTCGGGTTAAACTTAACGAGCCTAGCATATGCAGATATGGCATCGGAACATTGAGACCGAAAGGTCGAGTGTGAATCATATAGTAGATATGATCAACATAGTGATGTTCACCATTGAAAATCACTCCATCTCACGTGATGATCGGACATAATTTAGTTGGTATGGATCACGTGATCACTTATATGATTAGAGGGATGTCTATCTAAGTGGGTGTTCTTAAGTAATGTGATTAATTGAACTTTAATTTATCATGAACTTAGTACCTGATAGTATTTTGCATGTCTATGTTATTGTAGATAGATGGCCCGTGTTGTTGTTCCGTTGAATTTTAATGAGTTCCTAGAGAAAGCTAAGTTGAAAGATGATGGTAGAAACTACACGGACTGGGTCCGTAACTTGAGGATTATCCTCATTGCTGCACAGAAGAATTACGTCCTGGAAGCACTGCTAGGTGACAAACCCGATGCAGGAGCAACGCCAGATGTTATGAACACCTGGTAGAGCAAAGCTGATGACTACTCGATAGTTCAGTGTGCCATGCTTTACGGCTTAGAACCGGGACTTCAACAATGTTTTGAACGTCATGGAGCATATGATATGTTCCAGGAGTTGAAGTTAATATTTCAAGCAAATGCCTGGATTGAGAGATATGAAGTCTCCAATAAGTTCTACAGCTGTAAAATGGAGGAGAATAGTTTTGTTAGTGAACATATACTTAGAATGTCTGGGTACCACAACCACTTGACTCAGCTGGGAGTTAATCTCCCTGATGATAGTGTCATTGACAGAGTTCTTCAATCACTGCCACCAAGCTACAAGAGCTTCGTGATGAACTACAATATGCAAGGGATAGATAAGACAATTCCAGAGCTCTTCGCAATGCTAAAGGTTGCGGAGGTAGAAATCAAGAAGGAGCATCAAGTGTCGATGGTCAACAAGACCACCAGGTTCAAGAAAAAGGGTAAAGGGAAGAAGGGGAACTTCAAGAAGAACAAAAACCAAGTTGCTGCTCAAGTGAAGAAGCCAAAGCCTGGACCTAAGCCTGAGACTGAGTGCTTCTACTGCAAAGGGACTGGTCACTGGAAGCAGAACTGCCCCAAGTATTTGGCGGAGAAGAAGGATGGCAAAGTGAAAGGTATATTTGATATACATGTTATTGATGTGTGCCTTACTAATGCTCGCAGTAGCGCCTGGGTATTTGATACTGGTTCTGTTGCTATTATTTGCAACTCGAAATAGGGGCTACGGATTAAGCGAAGATTGGCTAAGGACGAGGTGACAATGCGCGTGGGAAATGGTTCCAAAGTCGATGTGATCGCCGTCAGCATTCTACCTCTACATCTACCTTCGACATTAGTTTTAGACCTCAATAATTGTTATTTGGTGTCAGCGTTGAGCATGAACATTATATCTGGATCTTGTTTAATGCGAGATGGTTATTCATTTAAATCAGAGAATAATGGTTGTTCTATTTATATGAGTAATATCTTTTATGGTCATGCACCCTTGATGAGTGGTTTATTTTTACTAAATCTTGATAGTAGTGATACACATGTTCATAGTATAGAAGCCAAAAGATATAAGTTTAATAATGATAGTGCAACTTATTTGTGGCACTGCCGTTTAGGTCATATTGGTGTAAAGTGCATGGAGAAACTCCATGCTGATGGACTATTGGAATCACTTGATGCTTCCGAACTATGCCTCATGGGCAAGATGACTAAGACCCCGTTCTCCGAAACAATGGAGCAAGCAATAGACTTTTTGGAAGTAATACATACTGATGTATGCGGTCCGATGAGTGTTGATGCTCGCGGCGGGTATCGTTATTTTCTTACCATCACAGATGACTTGAGCGGATATGGGTATATCTACTTGATGGAACATAAGTATGATTTTTTTAAAAGTTCAAAGAATTTCAGAGTGAAGTGGAAAATTATGACGCCCCCGATTCAATCGTACACTAATCATACACACAAACATGTACGATCAAGATCAGGGACTCACGGGAAGATATCACAACACAACTCTAAAAATAAAAATAAAATAAGTAATGCAAGCATCATATTACAAGCCAAGGGCCTCGAGGGCTCGAATACAAGAGCTCAATCATAGACGAGTTAGCGGAAGCAACAATATCTGAGTATAGACATAAGTTAAACAAGTTTGCCTTAAGAAGGCTAGCACAAACTGGGATACAGATCGAAAGAGGCGCAGGCCTCCTGCCTGGGATCCTCCTAAACTACTCCTGGTCGTCGTCGATGGTGGCGTCTGGCTCCTGGGCTCCAGCAACTGGTTGCGACAACTAGAAAGAAATGGAAAGGGGAAAAGAGGGAGAAAAGAAACTGTGAGTACTAATCCAAAGTACCCGCAAGCAAGGATCTACACTACATATGCATTGGTATCAATGAAATGGGTAGTATCTGTGGACTGAATTGCAGAATGCCAGAATAAGAGGGAGATAGCTAGTCCTATCGAAGAGTATGCTTCTGGCAGCATCCATCTTGAAGCAGTAGAAGAGAGTAGATGGTAAGTTAACCAAGTATCACCGCATAGCATGATCCTACCAGCGATCCTCTCCTCGTCGCCCTGTTAGAGAGCAATCACTGGGTTGTATCTGGCACTTGGAAGGGTGTGTTTTATTAAGTATCCGGTTCTAGTTGTCATAAGGTCCAGGTACAACTCCGGGTCGTCCTTTTACCAAGGGACACGGCTATTCGAATAGATAAACTTCCCTGCAGGGGTGTCCCACATAACCCAACACACTCGATCCCCTATGGCCGGACACACTTTCCTGGGTCATGCCCGGCCTCGGAAGATCAACATGTCGCAGGCTCGCAGCCCTAGCTAAGCACAACAGAGAGGTCAGCACGCCGGTCTAAATCCTATGGTGTAGGGGTCTGGGCCCATCGCCCATTGCACACCTGCACGTTGGGTGGGCGGCCGGGGAGCAGACCTAGCAACCTCCATTACAAAGGAAGTTGCTTTACGCGGTCCAACCCAGTGTGCGCCGCTCAATCGCTGACGTCAAGAAGGCTTCGGCTAATACCACAACGTCGAGTGCCCATAACTGTTCCCGCATAGTTGGTTAGTGCGTATAGGCCAGTGGACAGACTCAGATCAAATACCAATATCTCGTTAAGCGTGCTAATTTATGTAACCGCGAACGCCGACTAGGGCCAGGCCCACCTCTCTCCTAGGTGGTCTCAACCTGCCATGTCGCTCCGCCACAAAGTAACAGTCGGGGGCCATCGGGAACCCAGGCCCACCACTACCTGGATGGAACCACCTGCCCCTTCAGCCCCCACATCGGAATCACTTGCGGGCACTCTACGAGCCGACCCGACTGTCAGGACCCCGATTCCAAGTCACATCGATCTAGCCGGTAACACCTCATATCACTTTGTGGCCTCACGCACGGTATTCCCACGGGTGTCGCCTTACCATGGCCCGGGACCGTTTGCACCTTTTGGCTCACGTATCTGATACTGTCGCTAGCATCCATATGACAGAGAACCCGGGCCGACATGGCTAGTCGTGAACCTAAAGCAGCGCTAACTCATGGGGACAGGCATACATGAATCAACTTCGAACATGTCGGTCAACAGCATGTGAACCCGGGCTGTAGCACTGGGCTAACAGGACTCCGGTAACCCGGGCTGTAGCAGGCTAGGCAGGACTCCGGAGGTCACCGCGTGACATTTCCCCGAAGGGACAGACACAGGAACGAAGTGAAACACATGCCGGCCAGTCAAGTGTCATGAGCAGTAGTGCTGGTCTAGCAGGACTCCGGTGAACCGGGCTGTAGCGGACTACTATGGCTGATGGAAGCACAAGACTACATTTCCCCATAAGAGAGGCTGCCAAAGATAAACAACTAGATTGTCGGATCCCACACATACCAAGCATTTCAATCATACACACAATATGCTCGATATGTGTAAATACAACATGGCATCACAACATAACTCTACAACTCAAGTATTTATTCATTAGGCTCCGAGGAGCGAGACATTACAAACATGGGTCTCATGACCCAACAATCATAGCATACAATGCAAAGCACATGCGGAAGCTTAACATGTCTGAGTGCAGACATCTACAAATGAAAAAGGCTAAGAAGCCTGACTATCTACCAGATCCTGCCAAGGACACAAGATCATAGCTGAGGTATCAAGCTAAACGTCGAAGTCCACACGAAACTACTAGCGAGACTGAAACCTCTCTGCAAAACATAAATTAAGCAAACGTGGGTACAAAGGTACTCAGCAAGACTTACATCAGAACTAGCTACATATGCATCGGTATCAACAAGGGGGGGGGTGGAGTTTGACTGCAGCAAGCCAGCTTTGACTCAGTGGCTAACCTGAACTACGATTGCAAGCAACTCTTTTGAGGTGGCGCACACGAGTCCACATATTCACCATTCAATACACCACTATGGATCCGCTCCCGTCTCCCTACGAGAAGGCCATCCATAGCACTCACACTTATCTTCCGAGTTTTAGAGTATCCACTTTCACTTGTCTATGAACTGTTATAGGCAACCCAGAAGTCCATTACCACGGACACGGCTATTCGAATAGATGATGTTAACCCTGCAGGGGTGTACTTCTTCACACACGCTCTCACCACTTACCGCCGTTTACATGACATGTACTCGGAAACCTTCAAGCAGAAGCCCAACGAGGGTGTCGGCCACGGCCTACCTAAACACTCAAGTCTCTAGTCCAGGTTTATCGCCTATACAGGTTCCATTCGCAGGGAGTCCGGCCGAGGTTTCCACATACGGCCCCGAACGATGTGAACAGGGTTCCCGAGACACCAAACGGGCGCCCGGTACACCGGGCCACGGTGTATCTACCGCATCATAGCCCACCCCTAGGGTCAGTGCTACGCACGGCCGCCAACACATATCCTATAAACACCAGTAACTAGTTGTAACTCCTGGACAGAGGACAAGGGTGATCAAGAAGCCGAGAGGGTCCATTGGTTTCGGGCCCAATGCGTGGTAGTAACTGTTTCGTGGATCACAAACACAGAACTCAGATCCTAAGGACGGCTTCAATGAGACAACCCACCATGTACTCCTACATGGCCTCTCACCGCTACCTTTACCAAATCGTGTTAACACGCTTAGCTCTCAACAGTAGGACATGTTTACACACCTCCGATTCATCTCCGATGAATCAGACCTGACTCAACTCTAAGCAGTAGCAGGCATGAAAAACAAACATGAATGAGTAGGCACATCAGGGCTCAAACAACTCCTACTCATGCTAGTGGGTTCCATCTATTTACTGTGGCAATGACAGGTCATGTAGAGGATAAGGGGTTCAACTACCGTAGCAAGTAACAGAGGAATCATGTTGTCCTAATGCAATAAAAGAGAGCAGGGGCGGGAGAGTGGGATTGTATCGGAATGAACAAGGAGGTTTTGCTTGCCTGGCACTCCTGAAGATAACATAGTTCTTCATCGGTGTCATCGATCACATCGTCGGAACGTCGTCTACTGAAGGGGGACAAACACCGGCAAAAGAGAAGAACGCAATCAATGCATATGCGACAATATGTTGCATGATCATGACATAGCAATATGCGGTGATTTGAGCTAATGCATCTAGTTATGATTTAAATGAAGTTGGTTTGAATACAAGATTCAAATTCCAACTCCATATATGATTATTTAAATGCCCTTTATTTTTTTGTCCAAAATAGAGGACAAACATTGTTCAAACATGCATGAAAATGGTACAGATGGATTCCTTGAATTTTTCTGATAATTTTTCATATATAATTTATTTCATTTGGAGTTACGGTTGAATTTCTATGATTTTTAGAAGTTTATACTAATTTATGGAATTTTCTGAATTATTTTTAATCTAGAAAACGATTAACTGCGTCAGCAATGTGTAAGCATCACGTCAGCGGGTCAAGGGGCTGGTCCAAGTCAAACCTGACAGTGGGGTCCACACATTAGTGAAACAGTTAACTAACAAGGTTAATTAAAATTAAACTAAACCTAATCTAGTTTAGTTAAGGCATGGGCCCACATGTCAGAGGCTAATTAACTAACTAAATAATTAACACTAACCTGGGTTAATTAGCAGGGCTGGCCCCATGCGTCAGTGACCCAGGGTGGTCAAACCCTGGTCAGACGGGGTCAAACCCCTGGGTCAACTCGCCGGAGTTGACCCGCGGCTCGTCGCCGGTGAAGCCCGAGACGGCGGAGGGCTCGGGATTTGCCCACGGTCGACGGTTTGGCGCGCCGTTTGCGGCTACAGATTGCTGGCACACGCGCGCATCCATTCCAGCAAGCAGCGGTAGCTGGGATGGCCGGAGCTGACGCTGGCAAGCTCGGCTGCGGCGGCCGGAGTTCGGACCTCGGCGGAAACGGCGTTGCGGAGCACGAGCGAGCGAAGTAAAACACTGCGTAGCCTCCTAGGGTCGCCAGGAGCTCGGTGAGGTGCATGGGCGCGACTCGTTTGAGCTCAAGCCACGACGGCGACAAGGCCGAGCGGCGTGAGCTTCGATGACGGTGAGGAACGGCGCTACGGCAAGGAAACAACGCGGGGAAGAGTGGGTAACGATGGCGGACCTCATAGGGAGTCGGACGGCGGTCTCAGCGGTCTCGGGGACGACTTGATGGTGACGAATCAAGCGGCGGGGATCACCGGCACCGAGGTTGAAGAAGACGTCCGGGACGGCGATGCGGTGCTCCCCCGGCTGTTTGGCTCGGCGTGGACGAGGAGGGCGAAAATGCGGAGCTTCTGAGCGCATCGGCAAGGCGAGGCAGTGGCTGTGGCCACGGCGGTGCGCGTCGGCGGCGACAGCTGCGCTCGGCGGTTGCGCGTAAGAGAAACAGAGGAGGGGGGAGGAGCGAGGGAGAGTGTGAGGGGGTTCCAAGGGCGTGCGTGGTGGCATTGGAGACGTCCAGGCGATGAGGGGGAAGCGGAAGGAAGCAGGAGGTGGCCGGGCGCGTGCCGGCGTGCCTCGGCCACGCGCGCTGTCTATTGGCGCGGGGAGGAAGACGACAAGGAAGGGCAAGGTGGGCTGGGCCGGTCACTTGGGCCGCCAGGTGGCTGCACAGGTGAGTTGGCCCAGGTAAGCTCTCTCTCTCTTCTCTGTCTAATTCTGTTTCTGTTTTCTATTTATGTTATTTTGTTTTGATTTAGGTTATAAACCAAATCATTTTAATAAATCCTGAAAATAATTGTGGGCATTAAATGAATTATTACAGAGGCCCTTAACTATTTTCAGAATTATTGGAGCATTTAAAACTATTAATAGTATTTAAATGCCCAATTCGAATACAATATGGATTATTCAAAAATCCAGAATGGCCTAAATATATGTGCATCATTTTTGGCAGAGGTTTTCACCTTTATCAAAAATAATGAACTTTTCTAAAGGGCATTCTGGATTCATTGAAAATATTTTTATTTTGATCCTAATTGCATTTCATTTAGTGCTAGGGCTTGTCATCCCCATTTCAAATTTCAAACAGATATAGACATGATGCATGGATGCTTATGATACTAATTGCAATCAAATTCTAGGGCTGTGACACCGACTTTAGTCACAACATGTATCATGTATTATGTATATAAGTATATACCCGTGATCACCTCCCAAGTGATCATGGCCCGATAGTATAGTGTCGGTGTCAAAACTGGCGGATCTCGGGTAGGGGGTCTCGAACTGTGCGTCTAAGGCGGATGGTAACAGGAGGCAGGGGACACGATGTTTACCCAGGTTAAGGCCCTCTTGATGGAGGTAATATCCTATGTCCTGCTTGCTTGTTCTTGATGATATGAGTATTAGAAGAGTTGATCTACCACAAGATCATAGAGGCTAAACCCTAGAAGCTAGCCTATGGTATGATTGTATGTTGTCATACGGACTAAACCCTCCGGTTTATATAGACACCGGAGGGGGCTAGGGTTACACAAGGTCGGTTACAAGGGAGAAGATCTATATATCCGTATTTCCTAGCTTGCCTTCCACGCCAAGGAGAGTCCCATCCGAACACGGGACGAAGTCTTCAATCTTGTATCTTCATAGTCCAACAGTCCGGCCAAAGGATATAGTCCGGCTGTCCGGAGACCCCCTAATCCAGGACTCCCTCAGTAGCCCCTTGTTGGGGATATTACTACTGGGCATAAACCGGCCTATCTGGGCCGGGTTACTTCGTCAATAGTTAAGTATGTTAAAGCCCAAGAAGACAGAGGAGGGCTCAAGGCCCATGGCCGGTTCAAGGCCTGTAGCCGTAAACCAGTGTTAGTAATTAACTTGTATTGTAAGTTAGGAATAAGTAGAGATCAAACCAGACACATCTATGAGCTGGTATTGGGACGCCGTAAGCCGACGGGAGTCACCCGTGTATATAAGGGGATGACCCGACGGCGGTTCAAGGACAACAGACAACAACTCGAGACATAGGCGAAGCTTGTTTGCTCCCTAGTCATCGAAACCCCATCAATTCCATCACAACTAGACGTAGGCTTTTACCTTCCTTGGAGGGGCCAAACTAGTATAAACTCTCTTGCGTCCCTGTGTCCGATTTAACCCCTTCAAGCTAACCCGTCGCGATGGCTCCACGACTAAGTCCTTTCTCTAGGACATCTGCCGTGACAAAACCACGACAGTTGGCGCCCACCGTGGGGCAATCGCACGATGGTTTCCGGTTCTTGGAGGGCCGCTTTGAAGGACTCGAGGGCTACGCTGTAGGTCGGATGACTAAGAGTCGTCACGGCAAGCTCTACATCGACGACGCAGGCTGGGGCCCCAAGGCCGGCTCAATTGAGTACGGGTACCGGGTCCCCTTTGGTAGCATTCACGTTTTCATTGGCAAGATCGGTGAACTGGGCCCTAAGCCGGACATCTGCACCGACCTCGTCGAGATGGCTCAGCGTGCGCGATCCACCCGGGTTAAACCAGCCATGAAGCGTGCCTTTGTGGGAGTCATCCATGGAGGAAGTTATGAGGACGGATCGGAATTTTGCGGCGCGACCGTCGTTTGTTCTGGTGATGAATCTTCGATCGGAGAAACCGAATCTCTTTATCAGCTACAAGATGGCCGGATTGGGAGCTGTTCCGATGGCGACAGTATTCCGGACCCCTCTGTTCTGCCCAACCGGGTTGGAATATTCATGGCCGGAACACAAGCAGCGCTTCATTCTTCGACAGCTACGGCAACGATCTCCGGTTCAGCAGCGGCGACGGCTGCCGGGGCAGGAGGCCCTGTGCGCCTGCCGGCTCAGGTCCTATCAGAACTATTTGATGCGTTGGCTGTGCTTATGGCAGAAGTTAATCCGCCGGATCAGGACGTTCACAACACGGAGATTGCAAAGGTAAAGGAACAGATCACCCAGGCCAAGGCGGATCTGGCGGCTGAGGACACCAGGATGGCCGCAGAGCGGGCCGCTTTAGACGCACAGGTCTACAGGCTTATGTTGGACCAGAGCGCGTCGCATGAGGTCATGAGGAGGAAGCACTGATCCCGCTTACCTCCGGTTTTCGAGGCCAGAGACCTTTTCAACACTCCAGGACCAAGAGCCGGCAATCCGCTGGAGGGAAATTTGGCAGAAGCCCCTGGGACCGGTGCACCGGTTCAGCCTCGTCAGATGGACCCGCCTCGTCAAAACACTGTTATACCTCAGGCTGCTTTAACACCTCCGGGTCACTACTCCAACCCAATGGACAATCTTGTTGCCGCTGCTGCACGGCTGGAGGCCATTCCAATTGAAGGTGACTCGCCGCAGGCAGTAGATACGCGACGGGTTAAGGAACTTCTGAGGACAGCTTTCGCCCAACAGGAAGCGTACTCGTATAGCCGCGACCGGAGCCACTCAACCCCCCATCCAAGCCGGAGCTATAGCAGACAAATGGATGAACCAGCAGTGTCGAGTAATGAACGATGGGGGGCACCCTGTGACAACAACCCGGCGGGTGGTGCTGATAATGCTCAGGGAGTGGTGGACCAGGCCTGCGCGCGCAGGGAGGCCGAGTTAGCCACACAACATCAGGCTCGGCAGCTCACGCCGGTTCGTCCAACCACCTTGACTGAACCTGGTGTTCTAGTTCTTTGGGGGTGCCTTGTCTTATCCCCGCTTTACGCAACATGCGCCTGCCCAAGGATTTCAAAGGCCCGCGCAAGGTACCAAATTACGCGGCGGATCAACCTCCAGAGACATGGTTGGAGAGCTATGAGATGGCCATGGAGATGCTTGATGTGGATGACGCGGCGTGTGCGAAATACTTCACCATGATGCTTGACGGAACGGCCCGTACTTGGAGCTTGCCGGCTAATTCTATCAGTTCATGGGCCCGATTACGAGCCCGGTTTATCAGCAATTTCAAGGATACCTATAAACAGCCTATGTCGATAGTGGACTTAGCTGCATGCGTCCAGGAGGAAGGAGAATCAAAGACTCATTGGGTGCGCCGGGTTTCACAAGTGTTGCACTCCTCAGACCGCATCAACGCTGACACTGCAGTATTAACCCTAGAAGGCAACTGCCGGTTTGGGCCCCTGAAGCTGACGTTGGGACGGATGAAGCGTCATTGCACCGACATGGGGACCCTCATGGCCGCTTTGGTAAAATATGCTGATTCTGATAGTACCAAGGATCCCGAATCTGATGATGACAAGATAGGGAAAGGGAAGAAGAACAACAGCTCCAAAGGTCAGCAACATCACTGGGCAGGCAATGGTGGTGGAGGCAAGCGTAAAGCGGATGGTAACATGGACTTTGTGGATAATACCAATGCACAGGACAATGCCCAGCGACGCAAGGGTAGACCAAAGAATCATAATGGAGCGCCCAACCCTAACCCAAACCGCCTAAACTATCTACTTAGCCAGCCCTGTCCAAGACATGGGACGAAGGAGGCACCAGCAAACCACCTTTGGAAGGATTGCTTTATTATGCAGGAGTTCAAGAATTCTAATAATTTCTGGTATGATCATGAATCTGGCGGTGGCTCAGGATCCGGGTCGGGTTACGGTGGAGGAAGTTCTGGTTCAGGATTCAATGGTAATCCGGGCGGACATAATGGTCAAAATAGTCAGAACAACCAGGGTGGTTACAACCAACAGCAGCAACAGTCAGGTTACCAGAGCAACCCAAATCAGTTGAGTAATGGGCAGTACCATGTCTTCACCACTAGCTTGGACAAGCGAGACCGGAAGGTTCAGAGGCAGGCGGTCAACTCTGTTGAACCGGCCATACCCCGTTATCTACGTTGGTATGAACAGCCAATCATATGGAGCAGAGAAGATCACCCTCCCCAGGTCAATAATCCGGGTCAGTTGGCTCTGGTGGTGGCGCCTCAGGTGGGAGGTTACAAGTTCACTAAGGTGCTCATGGATGGAGGGAGCAGCATTAACATCCTGTACTATGAGACCTTCCTTCGTATGGGACTAACAGATAAGAATCTCAAACCGTCTAATACAGTATTCCACGGTGTAGTGCCTGGCAGATCAGCATATCCCGTTGGTAAGATAGCTCTGGAAGTGGCCTTTGGGGACGATCATGATTCCAGGTCGGAGACATTGACGTTTGAAGTGGTGAAAATCCAAAGTCCATATCATGCCCTGTTTGGGCGACCGGCCTACGCCAAGTTTATGGCTCGGCCCTGTTATGTGTATTTGTAGCTCAAGATGCCGGGTCACAAGGGGACAATAACGGTTCACGGAAGCCGCAAAATCACTTTGGAGTGCGAGGAAGGAGATGCGGCCTATGCAGAGTCGGTCTGTGCCACCGAGGAGTTGAAGTATTATAAAGACAATGTTGATCCGGCGGACATGACTCCGTTGAAGAAGCCAACTATGGAGCATGATCCGGCCCTGAAGTTGAAATCGGCAGCAGAAAATAAGCTTGTTGACTTCGTACCTGGCAATTCTTCCAAGCAGTTCAGCATCAGTGCCAACTTGGATCCGAAATAGGAAAGCGTGCTCATCGAGTTCATTCGTGAGAATTGGGACATTTTTGCATGGAAGCCCTCTGACATGCTAGGTGTACCGAGGTAACTCGCTAAGCACACACTTAATGTGGATCCTAAATATAAACCGGTGAAACAGTTCCTCCGCCGGTTTAACGAAGAAAGACGCAAGGCGATTGGAGAAGAGGTAGCCAGGCTCTTAGCAGCTGGCTTTATTGTTGAAGTTTTTCACCCTGAGTGGCTTGCCAATCCGGTGCTGGTCCTCAAGAAAAACGGCACCTCGCGCATGTGTGTGGATTGCACAGATCTTAATAAGGCTTGTCCAGCAGATCCTTTTGCCCTCCCCCGTATTGATCAAATTATTGATGCTACGGCGGGTTGTGAGCATTTAAGTTTTTTGGATGCGTATTCTGGCTATCATCAGATCAAAATGGCAGTTAAGGACCAGGAGAAGACAGCATTTATAACTCCCTTTGGAGCCTTCTGCTATGTGTCTATGCCCTTCGGGCTCAAGAGTGCCCAAGCAACTTACCAATGGTGTGTACAAAATTGTCTTCACAAGCAGATTGGCCGTAATGTACATGCTTACATGGATGATATCGTGGTTAAGTCCAGGGAGAAGGAGACTCTGATTGATGATTTGAAGGAAACCTATGATAACCTGAGAACATACAAGATGATGCTTAATCCGGACAAGTGTGTCTTCGGTGTACCGGCGGGCAAGCTATTGGGTTTTCTGGTGTCCAACAAGGGAATTGAGGCTAATCCGGAGAAGATCATGGTTATCACCTCCCTGGCTAACCGAAGTGTATCAACGATGTTCAACGCCTGGCAGGACGGATTGCCGCGCTAAGCCGGTTTATCAGTCGCCTTGGTGAGAAGGCAATCCCTTTGTATCAGATGTTGAAAAAGACGGATCAGTTTGTCTGGAGTTCTGCTGCTGATGAAGCATTTGAGGACTTAAAGCGGCAATTGGCCAATCCGCCTGTGCTCGCCGCTCCCATTGATAAGGAGCCGTTATTTCTATATGTTGCTGCTAATGCTCGGGCGGTCAGCGTGGCTATTGTGGTGGAGCGAAAGGAGGCAGGTAAGGAGCATCCGGTTCAACGTCCGATCTATTATATCAGCGAGGTGCTCATTGAGTCCAAGCAAAGGTATCCGCATTGGCAGAAGCTGGTGTATGGAGTTTTTATGGCAAGCCGGAAGCTTAAACAATATTTCCAAGGGCACCCAATTACGGTGGTCAGTTCTGCTCCTTTGGGAGATATCATCCAGAACCGGGAAGCAACTTGCCGGATTGCAAAGTGGGCCATAGAGCTGGGGCCGTACGGTTTGAAGTATATGCCTCGGACAGCGGTTAAGTCTCAAGCACTAGTTGATTTCATCAATGATTGGACGGAAATGCAAGCACCTGAAGAAAAGCCGGATCACACGTATTGGACCATCCATTTTGACGGATCCAGGCAGTTGGAAGGCTCGGGGGCTGGAGTTGTATTAACTTCCCCACGAGGTGATAAGTTTTGTTATGTTCTCCGCTTAATGTTCCCTTGTACTAACAATGCAGCTGAGTATGAAGCCTTGCTCCATGGTCTCTGGATGGCTAAGGAGATGAATCTAAGTCGAGTTAAGTGCTTCGATGACTCGGACCTTGTGGCTCAGCAAGTGTCTGGCACTTGGGACTCCAAGGACCCACTCATGGCAGCGTATCGTCGGGAG
Organism: Triticum urartu; assembly: GCF_003073215.2. NCBI lineage: Eukaryota > Viridiplantae > Streptophyta > Magnoliopsida > Poales > Poaceae > Triticum > Triticum urartu. Next base: position 486,373,396 of record NC_053024.1, read on the forward strand.
GTGGATACTGTTACAGGTTATTTCAAAGGCTATCAGGTGGACCACGTGGACCGGCGGAAAAATGAAGCGGCGGACGCTTTAAGCCGGCTAGGCTCTTAGCGCAAACCGGTCCCGCCCAATGTTTTTCTGGATGTGCTGCACAACCCGTCGATCAAGATCCCTGGTGAAGAAGATTTGGCTATTCCTGATCCGGAGGCTCAATTGGTGGTGGCTCTTCATGTTATTCCGGATTGGATGCTTCCTTACCTGGCGTTCAAGAACCGGGGCGAGTTTCCAGAGGATGAGATTCTGGCCCGGCAGATAATCCGGCGATCCAAGTCCATGGCTATCATCAACGGCGAGTTGCATCATTGCAGTGTATCAGGAGCTTTTCAACCCTGCGTGTCTCCTGAAGAAGGCCGTGAAATTTTGCGTGAGATCCACGAAGGAGATTGTGGTCACCATGCCGGTTCAAAGTCTCTGGTGGCTAAAGCGTTTCGCCATGGCTTCTATTGGTTAACTGCTCATGCTGATGCGGAGGATCTGGTCATACGATGTGATGGTTGCCAAAGGTTTTCAAGACGTGCTCATGTACCGGCTCAAGAATTGAGAATGATTCCAATTACTTGGCCATTTGCGACTTGGGGGCTGGATATGGTTGGGCCTTTCAAAAGGTCCAAAGATAAGAAGACCCACCTCCTGGTGGCGGTTGACAAGTTTACAAAGTGGGTGGAGGCAGAACCTGTTAGCAAGTGTGATGCGGCCACGGCTGTTCAGTTCATTAAAAAAGTGATTTTCCGGTTTGGCTTTCCACACAGTATCATCACAGATAATGGTACCAATTTGTCCAAAGGTGCTATGAAGGAGTTCTGTGAACGGGAGCACATCCGGCTCGACGTTTCATCAGTGGCACATCCACAGTCCAATGGTCAAGCAGAAAGAGCTAATCAAGAGATCTTGAGAGGCATCAAGCCCCCGGCTCATGGTTCCTTTGCAGAGAACGCCAGGTTGTTGGGTAGAAGAATTACCATCTGTGTTATGGAGCATCAATACAACGCCCAACAGATCAACAGGATACACACTATTCTTCATGGTTTATGGAGCGGAGGCGGTTCTCCCCAGTGATATCCGTCATGATTCACCTCGTGTAACGGCTTATATTGAAGCGGACAACGAGACAACACGGCAAGATGCTTTGGACCGGTTGGATGAAGAGCGTGACATCGCAGCCGCCCGATCGGCGATTTACCAGCAGGATCTTCACCGTTATCATAGTCGCCGAGTCAGAACCAAAACCTTTCAGGAAGGAGATTTGGTGCTTCGGCTCATCCAAGATTAGACTGATATGCATAAGTTATCCCCACCTTGGGAGGGGCCTTTCATGGTCAGCAAGAATCTGCATAACGGGTCATACTATCTGATCCATATTCGAGAACATAAGGACTCACGTACATCAGAGGAGGAGACCAACAGGCCGTGGAACATAGCTCATCTTCGGCCTTATTATACCTGAGCCATTGGTTCTACTTATGTACATATTACAACTATGTATATATTAACTATAATAAACCGGAACCTCAGCTAAAGTGGGGTATCTGTTCTTTTACATCATGTGTGGTTACACGGAGTTGTTCTAAAGCGGCTTCCGGTTTACCCCTTGAGTTCGCTTTGCTAAAAGCATCGTGTTATATCACTTGGAGGATTGGTCGTGTCTGAACCAATACCATGCCTCTTGATAGGCGAGAGCCACCAGATCACTTGGGGACTTGGTCATGTCTGAACCAGTCATGCCTCTTGATCGGCTTAAGGCCACAGAATCACTTGGGGGCTTGGTCGAACCCGAACCATGACCATGCCACTTGATCGGCATAAATGCCATGGTTTCATTTGGGGACCTGGCTGACTAGAACCATAGTTACACCTAACGGGAGCTTGGTCGTGTTCGGCCATGGTAACACCATCTGATCAGTTCACATAAACCTTTTTTTGCAACTTTTTTCATTGCACTTGATTTAAACTTTTCTTTGAAGGGGTTTTTTTTGCTTTTTATTGCGTTTTTTAAACTGACAAAGTTTTTAAACAAATCCATTGACGGAACACAGTTCACGTCAATCCGGAGAATATTTGCCCGGTTTGATCCTTGTTGTTAACATCCTCTTACGGAGTAACACGATGTTTATTATAACCCGGCACGGTTTACATGGTAAACCAGAGTCATATATATACAGGAGTTGTTATCTCCTCAATAGTGTGGGTTTGCAAAGCTCCGCTTCAAGATTGGCCAAGCCAACTTCACGCTCAACGATGGCAGGTATTATGTATCTCAAAAATTTGATCATATACTTAAAATTTTGTTTTGGATGTTTTGATTTCATATATGCAGACATCATATTCCGCCTGACGGTACAACCGCGGTGGCACTTGACGAATTTCTCATTTCAGAAAGTGCTTTGGAAAGTTCATTACCACAGGAAGAACAAATTATGCATGAAGGCATATCAACATCAAAGGTATCAGCTAGCCTATTACAAGGCAACATGGTGCCCATAATAATATAATTGTTTTTCGCAAAGGAGAGGCAGTTTTAAAACCGGCTTCCGGTTCAAGCTTGGTCACCAGCCCGGCCTGATGGTTGTGGGTCATCCTGCGTCGCATCAGCCTCCGTTTCTCTACCCAGTGGCTGGAAATCCACAGTTGTCCAGTCGATTCCCATTAATGCTTGAAAAACAGCTTCATCATGGATCAGCAATGACGGGTTAATATCGGGAGCGTAAGTATGCTTACGGATTGGAGGGATCAAATTTTCCGATTCATGGATTGGTGCAGCTATTCACTTGTTCTGACTGTCATATTGGGCTTGATAATAAGACAAGTCTGCTTCTTCAGCCAATTGATAGGCTAGCGGAGGTACCTTCCGGTTTATTGCTCGCAGATCCGCTTCACCAAATTCTGACCCGTCTTCCTTCAAGCTGGGATAGCCCTGAGAAGCTTCAATGGGATCAAAATCCGGCACCCAGGCTTTTGCCCGGATTAAGGCATTGATTGCACCGGTTCGAGCAGCAGATTCCTTCAGCTCTTCAACCCGGGCAGGAAGCACTGACAGTTTCATCAGAGTATCTTGAATCAAAGTGGGCGTTGGTTTGTTATGAGATGCGGTATAGATGATCCGCTGGGCACCAGTATACAATTGTTCAACCAATGTTTAGGCGGCTTTCAGTTTCTTCCGCACATCTGATCCCAAGTGACCAATGCGTGTCCCTGAAATACCATAAAGGGTTAATAAACCGGCGACTCTGTAAGAAGGCAGAGCCAATTCAGAAGGCAAACTGGCTTACCAAAGATAGCAGTAGTCATGGCATGCACGTGCCGCTTTATGCTGGTCAGTTCATCCGCTACTGGTTTTAGTGCAGCCCTCGGCATCCTCTGCTCGTTTGATCAAAGCGGACTTTTCAGTGGCCCAATCTGCCCGCTTCTTCTTGAAGCTCTCCTTAAGCTGTTCCATGGTGCTTAAAGCGCTGGCCGATTCTTCTTTTGCTTTGGAGGTTTCAGCCTGTTGGGTTTTCAGGTTTTCTTGGAGATCGGTGACTTGGTTTTCTTTCGTCTTCAGCTCCGCCTGCATGCATACAGATATATGCTTCAACAAATCGGTATAAGGATTCAAGTACCAATCACATAACTAGTTATGCACTTAGCACTTGGGGGCTAATGCATATTCGATCTTCATCTTTCAATTGCTTGCAATGTCCCAAGATCAATACAAGTATTCAACTTGGCACTTGGGGGCTAATGGCCATTTGCTCGTATGTATATTCTGATGCGGCAATCTCAATTACTTAAAGTACCGGTTTAACTACGCTAAGTTGAACCGGCCCTTAGGGGCTACATCGGCAAAAGTTCAAAGTATTAAGATTCATGTTAGTAAGTCCCGGTTTGAAAGAAGATTACAAACCGGTCCTTGGGGGCTAAGGAGAGTCAGTGAGTATTGAAGCGTACAAGCAAGAAAGAGCGTATGGAAGTTACCACGTATTTATCCTTCATCATATTAATCAGACTGGCTTCATAGTCACGGCTGGCATACATCCGATTCAGGTAGACGGAATGGATATCTTGGGCGTTCAGAGCAGTGTAAGTTGCCAGATCAGCATTCCACTTGCCTTTACCAAAGGCAACAAATTCTTCCTTGGCAGAATGTTTGGACAAAGCAACAGGATTGCTTGGCTCGGTATGGCCAGTGCCAGTAATGACAACCTCATCCTCCTGAGTATCGCCGGTTTGCACTGGAGCTGTTGGCTTGTCAGTAGGTTTTGCTGGACCGGTGGATCTCTCAATCCGGATGGAGCCTTTGGGCTGATTGACAGGACCTGAGGCATCAGTAGGTCTCTCTTCAGTAATAAGATCGTCGTCTTGCTGCGGTGGATCGTTGGGTATATCCTCAGGAATAGCCGCTTCAAGATCGGCAACTTCTTCGGCCGCTTAGTCCAGGCGGGCCTTCTTGCTTGGTCTGGGTTTGGCCCTGGAAAGAATAACAAAATCAAATACAGCATATGTTCTAAGGCAATGTACTGTAAGTATCATAATAAGTATAGCTTACCCAAGCACCGTTTTGAGCGGTGCCAGCTGAGTAGCTGATGACTCGCCAGAGGATGAGTGGGAAGTAACCTGGTAATCGGAGTCAGATGGATTAAGAGGTTGGCGAAAGCAGCCCGCTTTAGGACAATCACTGACAAGCAAATTAGAGACCTCTAAACGGCGTTTCCGAACCGGACTGTTCGGTAAACCGGCGGAGGTAACTACCTGGCCGCTGTGCCGGGTTGTGCGACGAGCCTCGTGCTGTTGGGTCTTCATAAGAAATTTGGGATCCAAATAAGCAAGAGGATGAGAAAATTTAACTTTCCGGTTTGCCTGACGGATTTTTAGCGAAGGCAAAGGTTCTGAATCGGAAGAGAGAATAATTACCTCTGCAGCATCAGCGTGGCTGGCTTCGGCATCATCCTGACAAATATCACCATCAATAAGACGCATGAAAAATAAGCCAAGTGAGTCAAGATCTACCTCAAGGTCCGGATTATCCACATCATCATCAGGGGCCGGATTAGAAGATGCAGTAGTTCTTTTCCTATGGGCAGTCTTCTTTACAGCTTTAGTCTTTTGTCGGGTAGCTCGTTCTGGTTTGTCTGGTTTTTCCGGTTTCTCCTGCGGCAATTTCTTGCTCCAAAATGGATCATTGCCCTGATTACGCAGATACTGATATTAAACAATGACCAGATATATCAACAATAGATTCAGCAAAAGGAAAAATCAAGGTCTTACAGCTGGCGGTTTGTTGGTGGCACAGAAGGGAAGTAGGCTGTTTTTAGCACAGATATGTTCCGGTTCATTCAGCATCTTATTCACAGCTTCTGTGATTTCTTCATCGGTGAGCTGGATTCTGGAATGTCGCAGTGGGTCATCAACACTGCCGGTATATTCACACATCAAACCGGAGCGCGGTCTAAGGGGCAGTATGCTCCATGATATCCAACAGCGAGCGAGATCAACCCCTGTTAAACCGTTGGCCATAAAGGCTCTAAGCTTCGAAAGTTGATGAGCATATTTGCTTCTCTCCTGGGCAGTCAATCTTAGTGGAAAAGGGTGTGTATTGCTGAGCCGCTCCGGACGAAAGCCGGGCAAGGAATTCTCACCAGCAGGGGAGGTATCTTTGCAGTAGAACCATGTCTGATTCCACTCTTTGGGGTGGCTGTGCAGTTTGGCATGAGGTTATGTGACCTCTTTCCTTTTCTGGATCGCCACGCCACCCAACTCCTTATTGGAGCCTTCAGTAAACTCAGTACGGCGGTTTAGATGGAAAAGGTCTCGGAACAATTCCACTGTGGGCTCCTCTTGAAAGAACGCTTCACAGAGCACTTGGGAGTGACACATATTTGTAACAGAATTGGGGCCAGTATCTTGTGGATGGAGTTGGAAATCGGCCAAAACATCTCGGTAAAATTTGGAACCGGGTGGTTTAAAGCCCCGAGCTAAGTGATCTACAAAAACAACAACTTCTCCTTCTTGAGGAGTGGGAGGGCATTCTTTGCCAGGAGCCCTCCAATGAATGGTATCTTTGTTGCCTAAAGCACCGATCAAGACTAGATCGTCCAGCTGAGCCTCTGTGACGCGAGAAGGAATCCAATTGCATTCATATACTTGCTTGGCCATGATGGAATCTACAAGGTAGAAGATCTTGGTTCAAAAATACATTTGATCAAGGTATATTGGTACGTGCAATGTTAAACCGGAGACAGATATATCTGAACTGGAGTTTTATGAAGCAACAACATCTGGCGGTTCAACAAGGGGGCTAATGGTATAAACCGGTTTGGCAATTTTTTCCTACAAGGTTAAACCGCCGGGTTTAAACATTGAAGTAGAGGAGTAAGTTTACAGAAACAGATTTCGTAAGATTTCTCTACAGCGATGGATCTGAAGCAAGTTCAGAAAAAAGATAAATATTCAGAGGTTCAAACGGAGCAGTAACAAATCAATGAACAAGACGTACATACAGATCTATGGTTTTGAGATGTGCAAGCGAAGGCGAAGGATAAACAGCTACCATTACACAGAGTAAAGATCTGCGGAGCCATCTAAAGATCTACCGTATGAGCAAGAGGCAGGAGATGAACATTGAAGAACTGCGAAACCCTAGGTCAGATATGCAGGGGAAAGGATGGAAGATTTACCGGAACTGAGGAAGATGCAGAAGGTTGCCGCGATGCTCTGGTGCGCTCAGGTTGATGCAGCGGCCAAGGTTGAGGCAGAGGTCGACGGCGGCGGAGGAGCTCCGAGGCTGGCGACGCGAAGAAGACGAAGAAGGCACGGAAGGAGAAAAGAAATGACCCTTCGGTCCTATTTATAAGGCGAAAGAACATGTGTCAGGCGCGATAATCAAGGAGCCACGAAATGGAGCTGTCGCCTCGATTTCCGCCGATCTATTAAACAAAGAAGCATAATGGATAGCTTCGTTATGACAGGTGACGTCACTCCGGTTTACAGCAATCAGAGAAAATGACATCATGGCGGTTTACCAATTTACGAGAAGATGTTGAAGATGAAGCTTTTGTTAAAGGATTGACATGTACCCGTTCAAATCAATCTGGGGCCTAATGTTGGGGATATTACTACTGGGTGTAAACCGGCGTATCTGGGCCGGGTTACTTCGTCAGTAGTTAAGTATGTTAAAGCCCAAGAAGACAGAGGAGGGCTCAAGGCCCATGGCCGGTTCAAGGCTTGTAGCCGTAAACCGGCGTTAGTAATTAACTTGTATTGTAAGTTAGGAATAGGTAGAGATCAAACCGGACACATCTATGAGCCGGTATTGGGACTCCGTAAGCCGACGGGAGTCACCCGTGTATATAAGGGGACGACCCGGCGGCGGTTCAAGGACAACAGACAACAACTCGAGACATAGGCGAAGCTTGTTTGCTCCCTAGTCATCGAAACCCCATCAATTCCATCACAACTAGACGTAGGCTTTTACCTTCCTTGAAGGGGCCGAACTAGTATAAACTCTCTTGCGTCCCTGTGTCCGCTTTAACCCCTTCAAGCTAACCCGTCGCGGTGGCTCCACGACTAAGTCCTTTCTCTAGGACATCTGCCGTGACAAAACCACGACACCCCTGAACCAGGCTTCAATAAGGATGAGTCCGGCGTCCAGATTTGTCTTCGGCATTGCAAGGCGGGTTCCTCCTCCGAATACTCCATAGAAGATTTTGAACCCAAGGATAGTGTCCGGCTCTGCAAAACAATTTCCACATACCACCGTAGAGAGAATAGTATTTCCACAAATCTAATCTGCTGACACGTTTTGACAGCACGACATCATGTCATGGCCCGGTCATTATTCAAATAGATTTTCTCAACCAGCACCGCACATATCGCGAGGTGGTTTTCTTGACACGCCTTGTCAAAGTAGATATCGTGTCCCCCTTATTACGGGATTCTCATCAATACGGACGTGGGTAACCCAACCGTGCCATCAATTACGGCGTTTGGGGAATAATCGATTTTACCAGGCAAGTGGGGAGGCGTATCGCGTCTTCCGCCCCTATAAAGGGACAAGGATTCACCCTTCTTTACCCACGCATTCTTCCTCCTTGCTTACCCATTCTCGCACACTCAAGCTCTAGCGCCCAAGTTCATGTCTTTCTTCTCAAACCACTCCAAGCATGTCCGGAGCAGGAGGCGAGTGGATGGTCTCCTCCGTCACAGAAGAGAACATCACAAAGTTACGGGAAGCCGGATATCTGGCCGCGGATATCGCTCACCGGCTGCCAGACGCAGGGCAGCTCATCCCTACGCCCGAACCCCATGAGAGGGTAGTTTTTCTTACCCAATTCGTCCGTGGACTGGGATTTCCCCTCCACTCGTTTGTCCACGGGCTCATGTTCTACTACGGGCTGGATTTTCATGATCTGGCCCCCAATTTCATCCTCAACATCTCAACGTTTATCGTCGTGTGCGAGGCCTTCCTCTGCATCCGGCCCCACTTCGGCCTATGGCTGAAGACCTTCAATGTTAAACCGAAGGACCTATCCTGGGGTTCTTCGGTAGAGCTGACCGGACTCCAGACCTGCATCAGGAACATGATGAGCAAGAAAACCAAGCTCGTCAACGTGGTCCAGGTCATGCTCTTCCGTCGGATTCTCCCGTGTCAACGACGGGCATTCAATTTGTGGGAGTTCGACCCAGTCCAGCACCAGACCCTGCGAGAGCTCTACGACACGACGCACAAGGACGTCTGGAGGGTGTTGTTCAAGGGCGCCGAGGTACCTCCTTCCCTCACCGAGGACCGCGGACTCAGCGCAAAGCGCCATGCCAATCTGGTAAGTTTTTGTATCTCACAGGGTACTTATTTACCCTAGTTAAATGATGTGCGGGATCTATGCTCCCATGCCATTAACAGGACTTGATAAAGACAGTGGAGCAGCTCGATTGCCCAGCCCCCCTGCCTGAAGATCCCGCAGATGCTCTCCTAACGGAGATGCTGGCTCCGGCACCTTACGAGGTGCCGGCAAAGAAGACCAAGAAGAAGGCCACGGGGACCCGAAAGGGTCTCCGGCGCAAGGTTGTATTGGACTCATCGTCCGATGAATTCGACGCGCACTCCTCCCATGAAAACGAGGAGGAGGAGGAGGAAAGTTCTCTCCCCCAAGCCGGGGGAGACAAGAAAAGGAAGGCCGGCCCAACCGGGGAGGCCGAAAGGTCCAAGAAGGGAAGGACCCTCCCTCCGGACTGCCCCACGACGGCCGCCTACAGCGGCGACGAGTGGCTACCCAGGGTCAAGCCCTTGGCGAAGTCGTAAGTATCCGGACACCATAGTAATTCATGGTATGTTTTATTGCACTACTTCTCCTCACGCAAACATGATTATGCAGTCTGTCCCGAGCTCATCTCGACGTATCCTCGTCGAGCGGTTCATTGGACTCATCGGATATGAACAGTAGTTCTCTTCCGACCACCTCCACCCCTCGCCCTACGGACAACGTCGAGGTGTTGTCTCGAAAGGCACCGAGCCGAGGGGAGGTGGTCCTGGGGTCGCCTCGAGGCGACCTCCTGGACCCTGGGTACAAAGGGAGCAAAACTCCCACGGGCTCCGAGTTCGGCCCCCAGCCGAACACTGCGCCGGAACCTTCGATGGTTCCGGACTCCGGTAGGCAATCCCCCGTTAAGGGGGCCAGCCGTTGTGCCGGTGTCCTCTATCCATCCAGAAGCACCGGAAAACTTGCTGGAAGCGCTTCGCAGCGCCTCCATCAATGAAGAGCACCGCACTATCAAGAGTGTGGTGATCGAGAAAGTTCAGTCCGCCAAAAATGGACTGACTGAAGCTTGCGCCAGCCTCCTAACAGGCTTTGAGGTAAGCAATCAAAATATAAGAAAATATTACCGCATAGATAGTAGCCCCTGACGCTCTGTTCGGCGTTCGAGAAGAAAGGCCGAATAGAGGATCAAATGATGACTCAAGAGTCTAATCAGAATATGTCTATGTGTATGTGCAGGCTTCACTGCTGGCCGCTACCGCACATATTCGGAGGTCTCTACACTGAAGCAGGACCTGGAGCGGTCCGAGAATGAGCTCGGCCTTACCAAGAGGTAGCTCGAGGAGAGCAAAGGTAAGCAATACCTTGTCTACGCTTTGAAAAGAAGTTCGGTTGTAAAATAATAGGATCATCATGAATTTGCCAGGGGCCACGACCGAAGTGGCGACCCTGAAGAAGGCACTGTTCGAGGCCGAAGACAAAGTGGCCAAGGAGCGCATCGAGCGGAAGAAGCAAGAAGCCCGAGTGGGCGAGGTGCAGCAAGAGCTCGAGGCTCTCGCCAAAAAACACGAGTCCTTGGAGCTTGACTCTAAGGCGCGAGAGTCCGAGCTCGCGCAGGCGCTTGAAAGCGCCCGGAGCGCCAAGGCTGAAGCCCACAAGGCCCTCCAGGAGATTGATGCGCTGAAGAATATAGCAGCGGGTAAGGCATTCATTATGCAAAGCAAGCATGTGAAGGAAACTTTCCTTTTTCTTACCCGAGTTCGGAGCTCTCCAAGAGCGTTCACAGATCTTCCCCGCAGTGTACTAGATGCCGCCGAGTTTTACCGAGCTGAGGAGGGGAGCTCGACGGAAAAGTTGTTCTGGTCTCAATATACTGGGACCGAACACCCAATGCCCTTGAGCGACCAGCTGAAGCAACTGGTCGAGCTTCACAAGGTGGCTGAACGGGCCATGAGGGGCCTTATAGTCCGGATGTGGTCCGGCGAGCCCCTATCCACGGCTTGAAGTCATAAAGCGGTCCGTCTACATTGAGGGTGCGCGCAGGGCTTTTGCCCGGGCAAAGGTGCACTGGGTGAAGCTGGACGCCGTGAAGCTGGTGAAGTAGGGGCCGCCGGAGGGCAAGGAGCATCGCTGCCCCGAGATGCATTATGAGAGTGTCCTGAAGGGTTCCCGCCTTGTGGTAGATGAATGTGCCAGGGATGTAATTTTTGAATGAACATGCTCATGTGATCATGTAATGTGAAACAAGTTCATCTGCGCTATGCAATGCTTTTTTTAATTTAAAATATTACCTTCTGTGTGGCCGTTTATAAAATCTGAGAGTTGGCCAGTCGTCGGCTTCTGCCCCCATGTAACTAGTAATGGGGTGTTCAGGATAAACCTGAGCACTCTTTACCCCAATTTTGGGTCCCTCGAGGGAGGTGTTCAGCGCAACAAACCATGCAATCGGACTATAAGGCTTTATCACTCTCATTTAGCCATAGAAGTCTACAATTTTAAATCTTGGCGAAGCCCCTAGTATTCGGAAGGCCGAATTTGGGGCGCTATACACTCCTAAGCCGAGCAAGGCTGACTCCTCGCCCGAAGCGGAAAAAGTCTTTATGGACTTGAGACCTCTCGAGCAACGACCAGTCTCTCGCCTTATCATGACAGTCAGTTTTCGGCTTTCTCTACTGAGGTGCTCGTCCGGAAGAACCGGGACACAATCGCAGGAGTTCTCCCACCGCTACCTTAGCCGATATAGCGGAACGTAAGGTACCAAAGCATGGGAGCCAGGCAAACCCAACTATTGACCCAAGACATGATTCGGAGCTGATGCATATAGTGCTATAAGTTCGGGGTGCCGCACTGTCGAAAGTGTTCGGACTTCTCGTGTCGTATTATGGGGTAAACGAAAGCCCCTGGCGTACTGACCGTACCCGAATATATAGGTGCGGATTGTCATAAATGGACTAAAAAATATAAATAATGCAATAATAGACTAATGCGATGCATTGTTATTTAAATAATACGTCGAAGCATACTGGTACAAGTAGTGCAATAAGCAGAAAGTAGGACTATTCGAAATGTCCTATCCAAGGGCAAGCTGCGTATGGATAGTAGAAAGCGGGTATATCAATTATTATTAGAGAGCACCTGGGGGTTCCCTTGTATGTCTTAGCTTCTTGCCTCCTTGGTTGTTCCTTCCCTTAATGTGTCCGGCAATCGTGCTGCCGGAAAGGGTTTCCAGAGAGTAAGGTCCTGAAAGAGAAAAATGATAAAGGTATGCAGCCCCTAGGGCGGTTAAGCCGCATTGCGGGATGTGCCCTGATCGTGCCCCTGCCTATGCCCATGGTATTTTCAATGCGTAATTATGTATGCGCGACACGGATTTCGTCGCCTGATCCTGTTGCAGTTTACTCCGAACTCGCTTGACGGTGTCCGGGGGTTGTATTGCCGAATTGGTGGTTTGCCTTAAAAGGCTGCTTTGTGCTTCTGCTGCAAAGCCGCAGTGTGCTCTTCCGTGCGGAGCAAGCGTTCTGTATTTCCATTGACTGTTATGACCCCCCTAGGTCCTGGCATCTTGAGCTTGAGGTATGTGTAATGCGGTACCGCATTGAATTTTGCAAATGCGGTTCGCCCGAGCAGTGCGTGATAGCCACTGCGGAACGGAACGATATCGAAGATTAAGTACTCGCTTTGGAAGTTGTCCAGAGATCCAAAGACCACTTCCAGTGTGATTGAGCCCATGCAATGGCCCTCTACACCAGGGATGACGCCCTTAAAGGTGGTTTTGGTGGGTTTGATCATCGAGGGATCTATACCAATTTTGCGCACTGTATCCTAATAGAGCAGGTTCAGGCTGCTGCCACCGTCCATAAGGACTCGAGTGAGGTGAAATCCATCGATGATTGGGTCTAGGACCAATGCGGCGGATCTGCCATGAAGGATACTAGTGGGGTGGTCCCTGCGATCGAAGGTGATCCGACAAGCGGACCATGGGTTGAACTTTGGGGTGACGGGCTCTATCGCATAGACGTCCCTTAGTGCAGGCTTTCGTTCCCTCTTGGGAATGTGGGTTGCATATATCATGTTCACCATCTTCACTTGTGGGGGGAACCCCTTTTGTCCTCCCGTGTTCGGTGGCCGGGGCTCCTCCTCGTCATCAGTATCCAGCCCCTTGTCCTTGTTTTCAACATTTAACTTGCCGGCCTGCTTGAACACCCAGCATTCTCTGTTTGTGTGATTGGCTGGCTTGTTAGGGGTGCCGTGGATTTGACACGAGCGATACAGTATGCGATCCAAACTGGACGGATCCAGAGTACTTCTTTTAAATGGCTTTTTCCGCTGACCGGATCTAGAGCCTCTGAATCCGGCATTGACTGTCGTATCATCGTTGTTATCGCCGTTGTTGCGGCGCTTTGGTCTGTTACGACGTGGTCTGCCGTTGGCATCTTTGGTATCCGAAGTGCCCGGATTCCTTGATGTGTTGTTGCTGCGAGCCAGCCAGCTACCCTCGCCCGCGCAAAAGCGGGTCATGAGTGTCGTGAGAGCTGCCATAGACTTCGGCTTCTCCTGGCCGAGGTGGCGGGCAAGCCACTCATTGCAGATGTTATGCTTGAATGTCACTAGGGCCTCTGCATCCGGACAGTCGACAATTTGGTTTTTCTTGGTCAGGAACCATGTCCAGAATTGCCTGGCTGATTCCCCTGGCTGCTGAGTTATATGGCTCAAGTCATCAGCATCCGGTGGTCGCACATAAGTGCCTTGGAAGTTGTCAAGGAATGCGTCTTCCAAATCCTCCCAACTGCCGACGGAGTCTGCTGGCAAGCTATTCAGCCAATGCTGAGCTGGTCCTTTGAGTTTGAGTGGGAGGTACTTCATGGCATGCCGATCATCACCGCGAGCCATGTGGATGTGAAGGAGGAAATCCTTAATCCATACAGCGGGATCTGTTGTACCATCATACGGTTCGATATTTACGGGTTTAAAACCCTCTGGGAATTCGTGATCCATAACTTCATCAGTGAAGCATAGGGGGTGTGCAGCGCCTCTGTGCCGGGCTATATCACGACACAGTTCATATGAGTCTTGTCTGCTGTATTTGGCCTGGCCGGATTTACTTTTAGTGTATCTGGCGCGACGGTCATCGTCCCGCGTTGGCGCGCGCCCCCGTGACCCGTATATCGACCTTGCATGTTTTTCCCTGCTGTCCAATACGTCTCGCAGGTCCCGTGTGTTCCCCCGAGCCTTGGTATTTTTGTTTGAGTGGCGGCGGGGTGCAGGCTGAACTTCAGGCTGAAACGCCTCTCTGGCTCGGCCACGAGGTGGCCGGTCAGCCACATTGTACACTGGTGATGTAGGTTTCAATGCTTCCTCCTCGAGGTGAGGTAGCAACCTGCGCTTTGGGTAACTCTTGGAGGGGCGCTCAAGTTCGTATTCCTCGGTCGCAAGGACTTCGGTCCATCTGTCTGCTAGCAGATCTTCATCAGCTTGAAGCTGTTGTTGCTTTTTCTTCAAGCTATTTGTTGTGGCCATAAGCCGGTGCTTGAAGCGTTCCTGTTCGACCGGATCATCAGGCACGATAAATTTTTCATCGCCGAGGCTCACCTCGTCTTCAGAGAGATTCATGTAATTGTCCTCCTATGATTCTCCAACTGCTGCCCGCTCTAGGGGCTAGCTTGTTCATCCTCCCGATCTAAATCGTGATGGAGGGAATTGTTGTCGTCTTCTGCACTATCTGGAGTGTTATTGTCTCTTGTGCCGGTATCACTACTTTTGTTATGGCGGGACTTAGAGAGGCGCCGCTGACGTCGGCGCTTGGGTTGCTTCTTGGAGGGGTCATCCTCCGCTGTCTCGTCGCCATTGCCTTCTTTGGGGGTGTCCACCATGTATATATCATATGATGAGGTGGCGGTCCAGCGCCCTGTGGGTGGTGGTTCCTGTTCGTCTCCTGCATCGTCGTCCATACTGTCGATGTCTTCAGAGTCGAAATCGAGCATGTCGGTTAAATCGTCGACAGTGGCTACTAAGTGGGTGGTGGGTGGGGAACGAATTTCTTCGTCGTCCGCATCCCATTCTAGCCGAACATAGTTCGGCCAAGGTTCTCCTGACAAGGAGAGAGACCTTAATGAATTTAGCACGTCGCCCAAAGGTGAGTGTTGGAAGATATCCGCGGAGGTGAACTCCATGATCGGCGCCCAATCGGATTTGATAGGCATGGGCGTAGGCGGCTCGGAGTCCATGGCCAGGGACGAATCTAGTGGTTCGGCAACACGGCTCTCGTAAGGGGTGAAGTCAGTATCCGGCTCCATCGTCGCTAAGAGTGTGGCCTCCACGGCGGGGTCTATCCCTCCGTCCTTGGATGGCGTGATTTGCTCCAGATTGGAAGCCGGAGTAGTTGCAGATGCGATCTCCCGAACACTGTCCGACGGCAGAGTTACGTCGTGCTCGTCACGACTGTGCGGCGCACCTGACACTGGCTCGACTTCGTCGAAGATCAAGTCTCCGTGGATGTCGGCAGTGTATTTCAAGTTTCCGAATCTGACCTGATGGCCAGGGGCGTAGCTCTCGATCTACTCCAGATGGCCAAGAGAATTGGCCCGCAGTGCGAAGCCGCCGAATACGAAGATCTGTTCGGGGAGAAAAACCTCACACTGGACTGCATCGTTACCGATGATTGAAAGGTCCATCAAGCCTTACGGTGACGACACATTGGAACTCTCAATGAAAGCACCAATGTCGGTGTCAAAACCGGCGGATCTCGGGTAGGGGGGCCGAACTGTGCGTCTAAGGCGGATGGTAACAGGAGGCAGGGGACACGATGTTTACCCAAGTTTGGGCCCTCTTGATGGAGGTAATACCCTACGTCCTGCTTGATTGTTCTTGATGATATGATTATTACAAGAGTTGATCTACCACAAGATCGTAGAGGCTAAACCCTAGAAGCTAGCCTATGGTATGATTGTATGTTGTCCTATGGACTAAACCCTTCGGTTTATATAGACACCGGAGGGGGCTAGGGTTACACAAGGTCGGTTACAAGGGAGGAGATCTATATATCCGTATTGCCTAGCTTGCCTTCCATGCCAAGGAGAGTCCCATCCGAACACGGGACGAAGTCTTCAATCTTGTATCTTCATAGTCCAACAGTCCGGCCGGCCAAAGGATATAGTCGGGCTGTCCGGAGACCCCCTAATCCAGGACTCCCTCATATAGCATGGCAGACGGACAAGAATGTAGGGCCGCTGATGGAATACTAGCATCCTATACTAAGCATTTAGGATTGTAGGTAAAGGTAACAACAGTAGTAGCAAAGACAGGTTGTGCATTAGGATAGGATTAACGGAAAGCAGTAACATGCTACACTACTCTAATGCAAGTAGTAGAGAGAAGAATAGGCGATATCTGGTGATCAAGGGGGGGGCTTGCCTGGTTGCTCTTGCAAGAATGAGGGGTCATCAACACCGTAGTCATACTGGGTAGCAACGGCGTTGGTCTCGGTGTCTAGCGAGAGAAGAGGGGGAAGAAACAATAAATATAATGCAAACATATGCATGATGATGCATGACATGACAATGAGCATTGCTAGGTGTGCCCTAATGCGGTAGTAGGTGATACCGGCAAAGGGGGGAAACATCTGGGAAAGTATCCCCGAAGTTTCGCGCTTTCGGACAAATAACCGGAGGGGAAAAGTTGTGTGTTTGTTATGATAGGGATATGTGGTGGACGAACGGGCTGCGTATCCGGATTGGTCTCGTTGTTCTGAGCAACTTTCATGTACAAAGTATTTTCATCCGAGCTACGGATTATTTTATATTAATTTTTAAAGATTTAAATCATTTTAGGATTTATTTAATTATTTTAAACCAACATTATCCAGAATAGTGTATGCCGATGTCAGCATGACGTCAGCAGTCAATAGGGCGTTGACTAGGTCAAACTGACGTGTGGGTCCCGCATGTCATTGACTGTTTAGTTAATTAACAATAGTTATTTAGGTTAATTAAATAGGATTAATTAAGTTAATTAATTAACTGATTAAATTTATTATTATTATTATTATTAAAAAAACTTTTTTATATAAAATCGTTCTGGGGCTAGGGCCCACATGTCACTGGCCCTAGGGGGAGCCCTAGTGGGCGAACGGACACAGTTGTAGGCGCCCGTGGGGCGAGCCCAGGCGCGGCCAGCGGCGCAGCGCCGACGAGGCAGAGCGTAGCCGCGGCGGGGCGGCTGACGACGCAGGGAGCAGAGCGGCGCAGCGAGTGGACACTGGGGGAAGCAGAGGGAGCCGGGCGACGGCCGGCGACGCAGGTGGGCGCGGTTGTGCGGTAGTGGCAGCCGCCGCTGCAGCCGCAACAGCAATGCAACACATGAGCAGCAGCAGGGGTAGGCAGGGGTGGCGTCATGCGCGCGGGTGCACGGCGGGGGCAGCAGCAGCGAGGCGGAGCCAATGCGGCGCCCGACGGAGCAAGGCCACGGTAGAGCGGGGCGAGGGGAGCAGGGGCGTGGCCACGCACGAGGAGCGGGCGCTCGGCCAGGCCGTGGCTGCGGCAGCTTGAGCAGCGGCAACTAGGAGCAGGAAGGCGCGGCCCTAGCAGCAGAGCGGGCGCGACCCTAGCGGCAGAGCGAGTGTGGCTAACGCGGTCGGGGATGGCGACGTACAGCGAGCAGAGAGAGAAGGAATGGGGAGCGCGCTCACGGGGGGTGTAGGGTTCGGGGCAGCGGGGGGTGAGGAGGAGGACGGAGACGGCGCGTCGGAGGTGGGGAGGCAGTCCGACGTGGAAAGCTCAGCGAGGTCCAGGCGGCGGCGGGGTCATGGAGGCCGTTCGGGGAGGAGGACGAGGACGGCCGGGCGATGGAGAGACGAGCGGCTGCGGCGAGGGACGCCTCCAGCGTCGGCATCGAGCGACAGGGGCGCGTCGGGCTCAGGCACGACCGTGGGTTCGTTCCCCGATCCCGATCTGGATCGGGGAGGAGGAGGCGAACGTGGGGGGGGGAGTGGGAGCGAGTGGGGAGAGGGTGGTTAGGGTTCAGGGGAGTGGGGATAGGATAAGGGAGTGGGGGGCGCGGCCAGTTGGGCCGGCAAGGCGGCCTGGTGGGCCGAAGCTATAAGTGCATCTAGTGCCACCCCTAGTTGGTTTGGAGTATTGACGACAAACCTGGTTGAGGGACTAATGTGTTTGTGAGAATTGCAGGATAACACAGGTAGAAGTCCCTCATTGATTCGGTTTTCCTACCGGAGATGACCCCTAAAAAATGTATGAAGACATTGAAGACAAAGGTGGTATGTGAAGACACTCACATTGAAGACTATGACAAGAGAAGACATCGCCTGAAGACTATGGAGCGCGAAGACTTAGTTGTTTCGTCATTTCCTTTTCTTCTTTGTTCAGTCATAGGAACCACTGTACTGTTAAATGGGGTCCGAGTGAACCAGTCAGAATGACTGAAGTGATGCTTAACCAAAATCCCATGTCTTCGAGTGAAGACAATGAGAGCATATCTTATCCAGAGTTGGATAAGTCAGCTTTGCTTGTAGCCCAAGTAAAGTTGCCGTGTGTGTTTGAAATCTGACCATTGGAACATGTGTCAGTTCCTTAGTGACCCAGGGTCATTTCGGACAAATCAGGTCGGGTTGCCTAGTGGCTATAAATAGCCCACCCCTTACACCATAAATTGGTTGGCTGCTCAAAGTTAGTGCACGGCTTTTCTCGTTTGAGAGCAACCCACCTCGAAGCCTTTGAGAGAGAAATCCTTGCGAGGACAAAGCCCTAAACACCCAGAGCCAAAGAGTGTTAGGCATCACTGAAGTCTTCCTGTCTGTGTGATCTAAAGACTTAGTACACTTGAGGACTGTGAATCCTCCAGCCGGTTAGGCGTCGCGTTCTGAGCATCCAAGAGTCATTGTGGATCACCGGTGAACGAAGTGTGTGAAGGTTTGGAAGTCTACCTTGAAGACTTACCAGAGTGATTGGGCTAGGACTGGGTGTCCTTAGCTCAAGGGGAATAAGGTGAAGATGCGGTCTTCTGAGTTAAATCTCAGCCTCCCTAACCAGACGTACAGTTGTCACAGCAACTGGAACTGGTCCAACAAATCATTGTCTTCAACGAGCCACTGGTTCTATCCTTCCCGTCTCTTTATTTGCAGTTAATCCTTGTGAAGTCATTGCCTGTTTGCATTATCCTTTTGTCTTCTCTGTGTGACTGCTTGTTCTGGTTGGCTTCATACTATCTTCCATCCTGATCCATACTGCCTAGCTTCTAGTAGTATTTGTGCTTTCACTTCATTGTATACTTGACTATGACTTGCCTAGTGTAGTCTACCTTCCGCTACACGGTAATAGGTTTATTTCTATCATTTGTCTTCGAAACTTCCATGTTTTGGAGACTTTCATAGAAGTCGCCTATTCACCCCCCTCTAGTCGATCACTAGCACTTTCAATTGGTATCAGAGCAAGGTACTCCCTTGTTCTATGTGATTCAGTTTAACCACCTAGAGTTTTAGCTATGTCGACTGCAGGGATAATCAAAGTCTCCGCTACGTGCCCCGTCTTCGATGGAACTGATATCCCTACTGGAAGAATAAGATGCGCATGCATCTTGAAGCCATTGATGTCGACCTCTGGTATGTCGTCAAGAATGGCGTCCCCAAGGTTGGTGAAGGTGTCATCGCTGCTGATGTCAAGAAGTTTGTTCAACTAGATTCCACTGCCAAGAATATCATCTGTGGTCATCTGACCAATGGGCAGTATGGCCGTGTGAGTACTCTGGAAACCTCTAAGCTAGTCTGCGACTGGCTCTCCAAGGTCAACGAAGGCGTCTCAAACCAGAGAGATCGAAGGATCACTTATACGGTGCCTGCGAAGCTGGAAAGATGACGAGGGCCAAGCATCCCTCGAAGACAATCATGACAATGACTCAACCCTTCTAACTGCTACACATGGACCTCATTGGCCCTACTCACTACTCAACCTTTACTACTACTGCTTGTCTCCATGGCTTCGTCATTGTTGGTGATTATTCAAGATATACATGGGTGCATATAATCCTCTACAAGAATGAAGTGCAGGATGTCTTCAGACACTTCACCAATCGAGCCATGAACAACTACGGTGTCAAGATCAAGCACATCCGAAGTGACAATGGCACTGAATTCAAGAACACCGGCCTCGACACTTATCTTGATACATTGGGCATCACTCATGAGTTCTCAGCTCCGTACACGCCGCAGCAGAATGGCATCATGGAATGCAAGAACAGAACACTCATTGAGATGGCTCGGACGATGCTCGATGAATACAAGACTCCAAGGAAGTTCTGGCCTGAAGCTATTGATATTGCATGCCATGTCATCAACCGTGTTTATCTTCACAAGCTTTTGAAGAAAACATCCTATGAACTCCTCACTGGTAACAAGCCAAACGTCAGTTACTTCATAGTATTTGGTGCCAGGTGCTGGATCAAGGATCCACATCACACTTCAAAATTTGCACCAAAAGCACATGAAGGTTTTATGCTTGGTTACGGAAAGGATTCGCACTCCTATAGAGTCTTCAACCTCTTTCACTATAAAGTGGTTGAAACTGTGGATGTGCGGTTCGATGAGACTAACGGCTCGCAAAGAGAGCACCTGCCAAATGTGCTAGATGAAATTCCACCCAGTGAATCCATCAAGCTTATGGGAATTGGAGAAATCATACGGTCTGAAGTACAGCCTGAAGAGGAACTTATCATCTCTGCACCTGATCAACCTGAAAACAATGCTCAGCCTAAAGACAATCCTTCAAACGATGACAATGATCAGCAAGAGCAAAATCTTCGTCCAGTTCATCCTCGTGTTGCAAATGAAGTACAGATTGAGAAGATAATCGATAGCATCAATGCACCTGGTCCACTCACTCGATCAAGGGCAACACAACTAGCAAATTTCTGTGGACACTTTGCATTCGTCTCAATATCAGAACCCAAGAAAGTTGATGAAGCCTTCATGGAACCTGAATGGATTCAAGCTATGTAAGAAGAGCTTCAACAATTTGAGCTGAATAATGTATGGGAACTGGTCAAGCGTCCTGATCCTTGTAAGCACAACATCATAGGCACTAAATGGATATATCGCAACAAGAAAGATGAGCATGGTCAAGTTGTCAGAAACAAGGCTCGTCTCATTGCTCAAGGATACACTCAAGTTGAAGGAATTGACTTCGATGAAACATTTGCTCCTATGGCTAGGCTTGAAGCCATATGCATACTGCTAGCCTATGCAAATCATCATAACATCCTTCTGTATCAAATGGATGTGAAGAGTGTTTTTCTCAATGGCAAGATTGAAGAAGAAGTGTATGTTGCACAACCGCCTGGCTTTGAAGATCCAAAACATCCTGACATGGTTTACAAGCTCAACAAGGCATTGTATGGCCTCAAACAAGCCCCTCGTGCTTGGTATGACACATTCAAAGACTTCCTGAAGAGCAAAGGCTTCAAACCTGGTTCCTGGATCCCACTCTCTTCACGAAGACATATGATGGTGAACTATTTGTGTGCCAAATATATGTGGATGACATTATCTTCGGCTGCACTAATCAGAAATACAGTGCTGAGTTTGGATACATGATGCAAGAGCAATATCACATGTCCATGATGGGTGAGCTGAAGTTCTTCCTTGGTCTTCAAATATGGCAGCAACACAACGGCATCTTCATATCTCAAGAGAAATACCTCAAAGATTTCCTGAAGAAGTTTGGAATGAAAGATTGCAAGGGTTATACGATGCCAATGCCTACCAAGAGTCATCTGGATTCTGACGCCAATGTTAAAGAGTTCGATCAAAAGGTATACCGCTCCATGATTGGTTCTTTGCTAATTTATGTGCATCTAGGCCAGAAATCATGCTCAGTGTTTGCATGTGTGCCCGATTCCAAGTGGCACCAAAGGAATCGCATCACTTAGCTGTGAAGAGAATTCTTCGATATTTGGCTTACACCCCAACACTAGGATTATGGTATCCAAAGGGCTCAGAGTTTGATCTAGTTGGATTCTCGGATGCTGATTATGCTGGTGACAAGGTGGATCGCAAGTCTACATCATGCACATGTCTCTTTCTGGGACGATCACTTGTGTGTTGGTCTTCAAAGAAGCAGAACTGTGTATCTCTCTCCACTGCTGAATCCGAATACATTGTTGCTGGATCTTGCTGCGCTCAGCTTCTATGGATGAAGCAAACACTCATAGACTATACCATTCATCTGAAGCAAGTGCCACTCTACTGCGACAATGAAAGCGCCATCAAGATCGCCAACAACCCAGTTCAGCACTCAAAGACAAAGCACATTCAGATCCGTCATCACTTTCTCAGAGATCATGTCATGAAGGAAGATATTGATATCATTCACGTCAGCACTGAAGAGCAACTGGCAGATATCTTCACAAAGCCCTTGGATGAGAAAAGGTTTTGCAAGTTGCGGTGTGAGCTAAATATCTTGGAATCCTCAAATGTCCTGTGATCATGCACACATCCTAACACTTATGCATGTTGATGACTTAGATGTGCAAACACACGAAGTAACGTATATCTTCAACTAATGAAGACTTACACTCTAAGTGTGAATACATTAACGCGGAATTTAACTTCGGAGCGCCACGATAATTGTGCGCTATGTCTGGGTCTAATACTTCCTATACAGTGGGTAACGCCACCACCAAACTTTTGTTTGGAATACCTTCTGTTGGCATTACATTTGCAAAGTCTTTGCATTTTCTTTGTCTTCTATGCTAACATGGCTTCATGCTTATCTTCACTATATTGATTTGGTTTCTGTCCTCTACAACATTCACTTATAGCTATGCCTTCTAGTTGAATATTTTGAACTAAGTGAATGTGATCGTACCCTAACCTCTCTATGCTCCCGTCTCAAATCTATCTATCCAAATCGTATGCATTCTATTGAAACTGTCGAATGTCTTCTCTGTGTCCTTGTCAGCAGAAGATACAGAGACAAACATTAATCTGTTTTGAATGCTCAATCCTTTTTACCTGAACCCCGGAGAAGTGGGAACGACCACCCGACAATCCAGGCGTACGTGGGAACGTGGAACAACCTCCGATGTGTTGCAAGATCGCCACGTGTCCTTCAGATGTGAACCGCCAGGGGCACCTGCGTAATAACGCTGTGCCATCCCTGTCCCTATAAATACACGCCTCACCCCAGTCATTTCCACTTCTCTCTCTCTCGCACAAACCCTAGCACCACCGCTAGTCCTCGGCGAAGCGCTTAGCTGCCGCAACCTCACCGACGCCGTCCTCACGCCGGCCGCGGACATCGTCTTCTCCGCCGTTGCCGTAGGTGTCCTCCGTCGCCAAGTTAGTGCACGGAAGATCGAACTGCTCGGCCTCATCTCCTACTCCGTCTAGCAGTTCCTCGAGTGGTAAATAAAAACTCTTTTTACAGTCTTTTTGATTCGATAGATTCATCCTTTTCAACCACAAGTGGTTTCTGTTTCTACAAAGTTGGATCTATCCTGTTCTGCATCTCATAGCATGCCTAGTATGTTCACTTATGCTTCACAAAGTAGTTAGATTCCTCACTTGTACTTATTCGTGGATTTGTACATATCTGGAACCAACTCTCTACATATGAGTGAATGTCTTCGCACTATGAGGTCAATGTCTTCTAAACTGATTTATCTTCAAAATCTTCTAAGAATGCATATGACCTCTTGAAAACAGAGTGGTAAACAAGTAGCAGACAACCATCGAGTTTTAGTGTTTACAACTCAAAAGAACCAAATGAAGCAAAACAAGAGTTGCAAACACGAAGCAAGTATAACAAAACAAGGCACCCGCCCATATTGACCCGCTTGAAGACTATAAACATCATATGCTTCTCCCCCTTTTGTCAGGAATGACCAAAAAGGTTTGAAGACATAGAGTTTTCTACGCGTTCCCAGGCGCAGTAGGGTCGGTGGAGTAGTTTGGCGGTGCAGAGCTTTGAGGTGCTGAAGCGGGTGGTGGTGAAGTAGCATCATCATCGTCATCAATGATCCTCGCAGTGACGGTGGCAGCAGATGAGGAATACTCAGAGTCTTCAAGTGACGGTGTATTGCGCATCACAGCCCTCCTAGGAGGTGTGGTGTCAAATTTGAAGCGCTCTGTGAAGCCATCCTCTTCAAGTTCAGCTTCAGTGCAGATCATTGAGAGCCCTTTCCACGTACGACGGCAAGTCTCATGTGTAACGAAGGCATTCTTGGTGGCCAGGTTTCGAAGACGATTGACATCCACCAAGAGGCTCTTCATCTGACATTTCAGCCAGTCGTGATGCCTATCTTGCTTTTGGTGAAGGGCCACAAGAAGCTCTCGGTCAGTGAGGACACGAGCACGCTTCTTGGGTCTTGGAGCGTTTGCGCTATCTGTGGCTTCAGTTGATGCTGGTGCACGTGTAGTGCCAGCCATCGGATAGACCCTGGACATGGCTTCAACCCCTTCAACATTATGCGTGAAGCTCTGGTGTTCGGCATTCTGAAGACTTATTGGTTGCTTGGCAGGCTCAGGATATATTGCTTCAGCAGAGGTGTCCACATCTGGCAAGAAGATCCGATGGTTGCGGGCTGAGGGCTGATATGAAGTTGCAGAGTGAATCTTGATCAGCCTCATAACCCAAGGAGCATAAAACTTCAAACCAAAGAGATCTGAGCCGGATGCTGCAAGTTGGCGTATAAAGAGATCCTGTGCGTTGAAGCATTTGCCATGCAGAATACAGAAGATGAGAGTCTTCATTGCACCTTCAACCTTGGCATATGGAGAGTGCCCCTTAATGGGCCATAGAGTCCGCCTGACGATGTGATATATGGTTCTGGGCAGGTACTCTAAGTCTTCAACGAAGAACTCAGTTGGATAGGGTGCATCCTGAGGCAATGGCTTCATCATTGAGAGCATCTGACTCATATTTGGCTCAGGACGCTGAAATATGCTCTCAATTGCTTCAGCATGGGGTTGGCAGCCTTCTTCGAAGAATTCGCCAGGAGTGGGAAGGCCGGTAAGCTCAACGATATCGAAAGCATTGGCTTCATGATGGACATTGCCGGTCATCCACTCCAGGACCCAAGTCTTCGGATCTCTGTTGTAGCCTTTGATATGCAGGGTGGCATAGAACTGGAGCAGAAGCTCTTCATTCCAGTGCTCTTCATCGGTGATAAACGGCAGCAGACCCACTTGCTTGAAGCAATCCAGTGCATCTTCCAGGCTAGGCAGGCCAGCAACAGCTTCAACCTCAAGGCGCTTGTGAGGAAAGATGCGGCCTTGGTTGTACAGGATGCATGAATAATAGCTGCGCTGTTGATAGCTCCAGAACCTATCTGATACAATCCGTTCCCTTGAATATGGGTTCTTGGAGCTGTTGAAAAACGTGTTGTCTACCCTGAAGCTGTTGATGTTGAAGGAGCCAGGAGCTGATGCAGGACCTGGGAACCTTGGCAGTCGTGGGATCGGCTTCTGGACCTGGGGCCTGCACGCAACATGATAATTGAATTGGGGACCGGCAGTAGACTCAGGCACAGAAGATTCAGGAGCAGTAGCTTCAGTGTCTTCTGAAGCTGTTGTTGGGGAGGGCTCCACATTTGCTTCGGCGTTGTTTGTGGCAGCCTCAACATTTGCAGCCTCCACACGTGTAGTGGGAGGGATGAACTCAGGCACGTTCTTCTGGAGAACTGCTTCTTGTTGGTGCGGGGGAGTTGGAGCTTGTGGTATTTCTGCATGCTCTTCGGCTGATGCAGCCGGAATGTCGTCAGCCTGAGCCCTTGGCCCTTTGCGAAGCCTACGGAGTATAGGCGACGCCGGTGGAGTTGCAGTGGGCTGGGGCTCATTATCTTCCTCCTGTGGGCGATCTGCCCACGATGCATCTTGTGTGATTGGCGTCAATGGACGACCAATGCTGATCAGTTCGCTTGTCTCAAGCTGAGGAAGGGCTGGATCACCTTGGACATTGTCTTGGAGACCAATGTCTTCAGCAGCGTTGGGGTCGGCTGCTGGAATGTCTTCAGCGTGCGGAGCCTCTGTGAAAGCTGGCTCATGCACTGTTAACTGACGATCTGCGTCAGGATAGCGGACGGAGAGGGGTTCAACTATCAAGGGCTCTGTGGGAGCAGCCCGAGATTTCTTGGTCTTGCGCTTTTTGATGGTGGGGTCAGAAGGAGAGGCTTCAGAGTGTTTCCTCTTCCTAGCTTCAGCCTCTGCAGTCCGTGTCTTCTTGAGCTCTGAGGCGGTTGATCGACTCTTTGGCTTCGAGCCAGTCGTTGCAGTGGGGAAGACAATCGGAGCAGTTTCTGACCTTGGCGCCTCTGGTTCAGGCACAGCAGGCTTCTTTTTCTTCTTCGCGGCCACCTTGGGATCAATGCCGGGACGCCCAAGTGCCTTGCGCTTCTCGGCCTCATTGTAGGCCTGCACACAGCGATCAGCCAGAGTCTTCATGCGCTCTCGCGAGCCTTGAGCTTCGGCACACGTCTTCAGAAAGTTCTCTTTCAGCTCGTGCATCATGATCTTGAAGTTTTTCACTTCTTGCACGCTGAGCTTGGCCACGTGCTTCTTGAACTGAGCCTTTTCAAAATCAATTTTCTGCTTCAGTTCAACAATGCGCTGGGCTATTGCGAGTTCTGAAGCAATTGCACCTTGAAAGGCAACGCTGAGGCCTATGGGCAGCTGCAGATCGTTGAAGCTGATGTCCGGTGAGGCAAACCATTCATCGATGAAGTTGTGGATGATGGCGACATCAAATAGAGGCAGATTGTTGAAGATTTCAGCCTCCTCCTTGCTCTTGATGAGCTGCTCAAGAGCGTCATCTCCAAGATCTTCATCGCTTGATAGATCAATGGTTTCGCAGCGCAGAATGGCAGCAGCTGTGAGCTCTTTGCCTGTGTGTGGCTGAGGCTTCTTGGCTTCTTGGGGCTTGGAGACTCGTGATAAGTCTTCAGACTGCACACTGGCTTCAGGAGGTGCAGTTGCCAATGGCTTCGCTCTTGAGATTTTGGGCGAAGCGGCTGGCTTTGAAGCTTTTGGCTTGTTCTGCTTTGGCTTCGGAGCAGCTGGGGCGTCATCAGACTCAGTATCTGCTGGAGGGTCATTCACGGCAGTCCCTTGGACTAGGATGCGGGTGATGAGTCCTGCAAGATTGGCATACGGCCCGATGATATTGGGATCGGCGTCGCATGTGCCATATGCCCTTGGTTCAGAGGGACCAGGGTTGGAGTCTAATCCCAGCTTCTTCTTGTTTTGCTTTGCAGAGTTCTGAGCAAATTGGAAGTTGCGCTTGAACAGATTGTCATCGCGACACCAGAGAAGTGATGACGGATGTGCTTCAGCTGGCTGTGGTCCTCTCACCATGCATGGATAGAAGCCTTGAGCAATGGCTTCGTCTCCGGACCTGGGTACGAGATTTTTGTATAATACGTCTCCCCACGGTCTCTTGATGGCGCACTTTTCGGCATACTCCTGAGGGACGAAGCGGTATTGAAACCATTGCTCTGCCCAATATCTTCGAATCCATTGGATTCGTGTCTTGCGCTGACCATAGCTTTCTTCAGGATCAGTTTTGTACATCTCTGCCAATTCATCAGGCAGATCTTTGTACGTTCCACCACGTCTCTGTCTGCCTCCCTTCCTTGCAGCTGTTTCTGAAGCCATGAATCTTAACTTGGAAGGCTTCAAGAGGTTCAAAGTTTTCAAAGGCTTCCTTTTGCTTGACCAACAAGAACTGGCTTCAGGAGAGTTGATGTGATGCTGCAAGTACTCTGCAAATGAATACAGACTATGAGAACCAAAGGATTCTCCCACGGACATGTACCTGTGACAGCATTAAGGTGCGAGGGAAGGGGAAGAGGTCATATGCATTCTCAGAAGATTTTGAAGATAAATCGGTTTAGAAGACATTGACCTCATCGTGCGAAGACATTCACTCATAGATAAGAAGTTGGTTCCAGATTTGTACGAACCCATAGATCAGTACAAGTGAGGAATCTAACTACTTCGTAATGCACAAGTGAATATTCTAGGCAGGTTATGAGATGCAGACTGAGAGAGATGTAACTTGTGAGAGCAGAAAGTTCTTATGGCAGAAAGTGACTGAACTATAGGATCAGGAGAGGCTGTAAAAAGAGGTTTTATTTACCACACTTGGAACTGCTAGACGAAGTGGGAGTTGAGGCCGAGCAGTTCGATCCTCCGTGCCCTAACTTGGCGACGGAAGACACCTACGGCGACGGCGGAGAGAGCGAAGTCCGCTGTCAGCGTGAAAACGGCGTCAGAGAGGTTGCGGCAATGAAGCGCTTCGTCGCCGGCGTCGTCGAGAGCTAGCGGTGGCGCTAGGGTTCGTGCGAGGGTGGAAGAAGAGATAATGACCACAGTGAATCGTGTATTTATAGGGATAGAGGCGGCACTGCGCTATTACTCAGGTGCCCCTGGCGATTCGCATCTGAACAGCACGTGGCCATCATGCGGTATTTTGGGGGCAGTTCCACATCCCACGCACGCCTTGATTGTCAGGTGTCGTTCCTACTTCTCCGGATTTCTTGTGGATGAATGAGCATTGAAAACGGTTTAAAGTTTGTCTCTGTGTCTTCTGCTGACAAGGATGCAGAGAAGACATTCGATAGTTTCAATAGAATGCATACGACTTGGAGAGATAGAGTTTGATGTAGAAAGCATGGAGAGGTTAGGGTCCGATCACATTCACTTAGTTCAAAAGATTCAAACAAGAAGACATAGCTATAAGTGAATGCTGTAGAGGACAGAACACCAGTACATATATATATATATATCTATATAATCAACGCAGTGAAGATAATCATGAAGACATATTGAGATTGAAGCCAAACCAAATGTGAAGACATTGTGAGGTAACGCCATGAGTGAAACACTTCAAAATAGAACGTTTGGTGGTGGCATTACCCACCGTATAGGAAGTATTAGACCCAGACACGGCGCACAATTATCGTGGCGCTCCGAAGTCAAATTCCACATTAATGTATTCACACTTAGAATGTATGTCTTCATTGATTGAAGATATACGTTACTTCGTGTGTTGCACATCTAAATCATCAATATGCATAAGTGTTAGGATGTGTGCCTCATCACAGGACATTTGAGGATTCCAAGATATTTAGCTCACACCGTAACTTGCAAAACTTTTTCTCATCCAAGGGCTTGGTGAAGATATCTGCCAATTGCTCTTCAGTGTTGACGTGTATGATATCAATGTCTTCCTTCACAACATGATCTCTGAGAAAGTGATGGCGAATTTCAATGTGCTTTGTCTTCGAGTGCTGAACTGGGTTGTTGGCAATCTTGATGGCGCTTTCGTTGTCGTAGTAAAGTGGCACTTGCTTCAGATGAATGCCATAATCCTTGAGTGTTTGCTTCATCCACAGAAGCTGACCGCAGCAAGATCCAGCAGCAATGTATTCAGATTCAGCAGTGGAGAGAGATACACGGTTCTGCTTCTTTGAAGACCAACATACAAGTGATCGTCCCAGAAAGTGACATGTGCCTGATGTAGACTTGCGATCAACTTTGTCACCAGCATAATCAGTATCCGAAAATCCAACCAAATCAAACTCTGAGCCCTTTGGATACCATAAACCTAGAGTTGGGGTGTGAGCCAAATATCGAAGAATTCGCTTCACAGCTAAGTGATGCGACTCCTTTGGTGCCGCTTGAAATCGAGCACACATGCAAACACTAAGCATGATATCTGGCCTAGATGCACATAAATAAAGCAAAGACCCAATCATGGAGCGGTATACCTTTTGATCGAACTCTTTACCATTGTCGTTAGGACCTAGATGATGTTTGGCTGGCATTGGTGTTGTGAAGCCTTTGCAGTCTTGCATGCCGAACTTTTTCAGGCAATCTTTGAGATACTTCTCTTGAGATATGAAGATGCCATTGCGCTGTTGTCGGATTTGAAGACCAAGAAAGAACTTCAGTTCCCCCATCATGGACATCTGATATTGCTCTTGCATCATATATCCAAACTCTTCACTGTACTTCCGATTGGTGCAGCCGAAGATAATGTCATCCACATATATTTGGCACACAAACAGTTCACCATCGTATGTCTTCGTGAAAAGAGTGGGATCCAGGGATCCAGGTATGAAGCCTTTGCTCTTCAGAAAGTACTTGAGTGTATCATACCAGGCCCTAGGGGCTTGTTTGAGGCCATACAATGCCTTGTTGAGCTTGTATACCATATCAGGATGTTTTGGATTTTCAAAACCAGGTGGTTGTGCAACATACACTTCTTCAATCTTGCCATTGAGAAAGGCACTTTTCACATCCATTTGATATAGAAGTATGTTATGATGATTTGCATAGGCCAGCAGTATGCGTATGGCTTCAAGCCTAGCCACATGAGCAAATGTTTCATCGAAGTCAATGCCCTCCACTTGAGTATATCCTTGAGCAACGAGACGAGCTTTGTTTCTGACAACTTGACCATGCTCATCTTGCTTGTTGCGGTATATCCATTTGGTGCCTATTATGTTGTGCTTCCGTGGATCGGGACGCTTAACCAGTTCCCATACATTATTCATCTCAAACTGTTGAAGCTCTTCTTGCATAGCTTGAATCCATTCAGGTTCCATGAAGGCTTCTTCAACTTTCTTGGGTTCTGATATTGAGACGAATGCGAAATGCCCACAGAAGTTTGCTAGCTGAGTTGCCCTTGAACGAGTGAGTGGACCAGGTGCATTGATGCTGTCAAGTATTGTGTCAATCTGTACTTCATTTGCAACACGAGGATGTATAGGGCGAAGACTTTGCTCTTGCTGATCTGCGTTGTTGTTTGGAGGAATGTCTTCATGCTGAGCATTGTCTTCATGTTGATCAGGTGCTGAGATGATGAGTTCTTCTTCAGGATGAGCTTCAGAAGGCATAATCTCTCCAGTTCCCATAAGCTTGATTGATTCACTAGCTGAGACTTCATCTAGCACATTTGGCAGTTGCTCTCTTTGTGAACCATTTGTTTCATCAAACCGCACATCCACTGTTTCGACCACTTTGTAATGGAAGAGATTGAAGACTCTGTAGGAGTGTGAATCCTTTCCATATCCAAGCATAAAGCCCTCATGTGCTTTTGGTGCAAACTTTGAGGTGTGATGTGGGTCCTTGATCCAGCACTTTGCGCCAAATACTCTGAAGTAACTGACATTTGGCTTCTTGCCAGTTAGGAGTTCATAAGATGTCTTGTTCAGAAGCTTGTGAAGATAAACACGATTGATTGTATGGCATGCAGTATCAATGGCTTCAGTCCAGAATTTTCTTGGAGTCTTGTATTCATCTAGCATTGTTCTGGCCATTTCAATCAGTGTTCTGTTCTTGCGTTCGACGACGCCATTCTGCTGTGGCATGTACGGAGCTGAGAATTCATGTGTGATGCCTAAGGTATCAAGATATGTGTCAAGGCCATTGTTCTTGAATTCAGTGCCATTGTCACTTCTAATGTGCTTTATCTTGGCGCCAAAATTGTTCATAGCTCGATTGGCGAAGCGTCTGAAGACATCCTGCACTTCAGTTTTGTAAAGGATTATGTGTACCCAAGTATATCTAGAGTAATCATCAACAATGACGAAGCCATAGAGGCAAGCAGTAGTAGTAAAAGTTGAGTAGTGAGTGGGACCGAAAAGATCCATGTGGAGCAGTTCGAAGGGTTGTGTAGTAGTCATGATTGTCTTCGAAGGATGTTTTGCCCTTGTCATCTTCCTTGCTTCACAGGCACCGCATAAATGATCTTTCTTGAACTTGACGCCCTCGATGCCTATGACATGCTTCTTCTTCGCAAGGGTGTGGAGGTTCCTCATGCCAGCATGCCCAAGCCTCCGATGCCAAAGCCAGCATTCTGAAGCTTTTGCAAGAAGACATACTGCAAGTTGTGGTCCTGCTGAGAAATCTACCATGTACAAATCACCTTTCCGATACCCTTCGAACACTAGAGATTTGTCAGATTCCATTAGCACCAGGCAACGATATTTTCCAAACATTACAATCATATTCAAATCGCAAAGCATTGAGACAGACATTAAGTTGAAGCCAAGGGATTCAACAAGCATGACTTTATCCATGTGTTGATCCTTTGGGATTGCAACTCTACCTAGACCCAATACCTTACTTTTACCAGTGTCAGCAAATGTGATGTGGCTCTTGTCGGATGGACGTAAAGTTGAGTCCATAAGAAGGCTTCTTCTGCCAGTCATGTGATTTGTACACCCACTGTCAATAATCCATTCTGAAGACTTTGAAGTCGCTGGTGTCGTACCCTACAGTGCAGTTAGGGGGATAGGCTTCACGAAGAGAATTGTGAAGCATAAACATTTGACGAACCAGTGGGTTATGAAAACTTAGATCCAGATTAGGACTAATAGGGAGAGTAGCATGCGATTCAGGAGCAAAGTACATAATGATGCCATTCGGGCATTTTATCTTGCGCCCTACAAGATTTTTAAGGTCCCCAGCAATATCATCAGAAGATTTTGTTTTTCTGCTGGAGACCTTTCCCTGCAAAAGAGAGTTAAGCTTTCTTAACCACCCACATCTTCAAGGGTGGCTTAGAAGCAATAAGTCTAAGTGCAGCATCTGAGAATTTTGGCTTTGAAGCCTTAGCAAACAGTCTAGCAGGTGGACAATAATACTCATAGGAATAAGCAGAATAATTTTTGGTCACATGAACACGGTTCGATGAACCGCTCTCATACTCATGTGCCTGACTATGGTTTCCCTGCAAAACATTTGTGTTAGTGTGACTCAGGTGAGTCCTCTGTTTGTATGAAGCCATTGGACCGTATGAAGCCTTTGGTCTGAGATTTGTCTTCTTCAAGTGAGGTGTCATGAAGACATTCACAGGAAGATCTTCCAGACACCTTTTGGAAACCCAGATCTTCTTCATAGGCGGTCCATTCCTGCAGTTAGTACCAATGTACCTGGCAAACACTTCAACATTCTGATTCTTAAACAGTTTATAGTTTGCATCAAAGGATTCATCAATGATAATGGGGTTAGCACAAGTGAAGCCAGATAAGTTGGATGGATCTGCTGAAAGTTCCTTTGCAGCAACCCATGTGGTTTTGGGGTACTGCTCAGGTTTCTAGTAAGAGCCATCTGCATTGATTTTCCTCACAAATCCAACACCCTCTTTCCTAGGGTTTCGATTCAGGATCTGCTTCTTGAGGACATCACAAAGTGTCTGATGTCCTTTAAGACTTTTGTACATCCCTGTTTCAAGCAATGTCTTCAACATAGCATTCTCATCAGCAATAGCAGTGGTATCCTCAGCAGAGGGGTTAGTTACCACATCAACAGTTGAAGATATTGCAATAGCAGTAGAAGTGGAACATTCAGCAGCAGAATTAGCATTATCGCGCTCAATGCATTTAAGACATGGCGGTTCAAAACCTTCCTGAGCGGGACTGATCTGTTCGAAGCGAAGTGACTCGTTTTCCTTTTGAAGATCTTCATGAGCCACCCTCATTTTCTCAAGTTCTTGCTTCCTTTGAAGATAATCATAGGAAAGCTTTTCATGAGTTGTTGAGAGAGTATCATGACGATCTTCAAGTTCCTGATACTTAACGTGAAGGTTTTTTATGTCTTCAATTAAGGATTCAGATCGAGTCATTTCAGCACCCAACAGATCATCGCTTCTGTCTAACAGTTTTTGAATATGTTCCATAGCTTTCTGTTGTTCAGTTGCAATTTTAGCAAGTGTTTTGTAGCTAGGTTTTGAATCACATTCAGAGTCATCGTCACTAGATGTTTCATAGCGAGTAGTGCGTGTGTTTACCTTGGCACCGCGTGCCATGAAGCAGTAGGTAGGAGTGGAGTCGTTCTTGTCATTTGCGTTGGTGTCGGTGATGCAGTCATTGTCTTCAGTGTTGAAGATGGACTTGGCGACGTATGCTGTAGCCAGACTCGCAATGCCAGAATCAGACTCCTCCTCAGACTCCACCTCTGCCTCCTCAGATGCGGACTCCTCCTCTGAATCCATCTCCTTTCCAACAAACGCACGTGCCTTGCCAGATG
The DNA here is from genome assembly GCF_003073215.2 of Triticum urartu. Lineage (NCBI taxonomy): Eukaryota > Viridiplantae > Streptophyta > Magnoliopsida > Poales > Poaceae > Triticum > Triticum urartu. The sequence continues at coordinate 486,407,206 of NC_053024.1, forward strand.
AGCTCTTCTTGTGTGATGAAGACTTTGATGAAGACTTGGAAGAAGACTTTGAGTATTTCTTCTTCTTCTTGTCGTCAGAATCATATTTCTTGCTCTTCTTCTTCCTTCTGTTCTCATTGTCCCACTGTGGACACTCAGAGATGAAGTGTCCAGTTTTCTTGCACTTGTGACATGTTTTCTTCTTGTAGTCATGAGCAGAAGCTTCATCATTCCTTGAGCTTGATCGTGAAGATTTTCTGAAGCCTTTCTTCTTGGTGAATTTTTGGAACTTCTTCACTAGCATTGCAAGTTCTCTTCCAATGTCTTTAGGATCATCAGAACTGCAGTCAAATTCTTCTTCAGATGAGGAGACAGCTTTTGCCTTCAAGGCGCGAGTTCGCCCATAGTTTGGACCGTAGATATCTCTTTTCTCAGAAAGCTGAAACTCGTGTGTGTTGAGCCTCTCAAGTATGTCAGACGGATCGAGTGTCTTGAAATCAGGACGTTCTTGAATCATCAGGGCCAAGATGTCAAACAAACTATCAAGTGATCTCAGCAGCGTTTTGACGATTTCATGTTTGGTGATTTCAGTGGCGCCGAGGGCTTGAAGCTCATTTGTGATGTAAGTGAGTCTATCAAATGTGTGCTGGACATTCTCATTGTCATTTCGCTTGAAGCGGTTGAAGAGATTGCGAAGGACACTGATTCGTTGATCTCTCTGGGTTGAGATGCCTTCATTGACCTTGGAGAGCCAGTCCCAGACCAGTTTGGATGTCTTCAAGGCACTCACACGGCCATACTGTCCTTTGGTCAGATGACCACAGATAATGTTCTTGGTAGTAGAGTCCAGTTGAACAAATTTCTTGACATCAGTAGCAGTGACACCTTCTCCAGCCTTGGGAACGCCGCTCTCGACGACATACCATAGGTCGACGTCAATGGCTTCAAGATGCATGCGCATCTTATTCTTCCAGTAGGGATATTCAGTTCCATCGAAGACGGGGCACGCAGCGGAGACTTTGATTATCCCTGCAGTCGACATAGCTAAAACTCCAGGTGGTTAAACCGAATCACACAGAACAAGGGAGCACCTTGCTCTGATACCAATTGAAAGTGCGTTATATCGACTAGAGGGGGGGTGAATAGGCGATTTTTATGTAAGTCTTCAAAACTTGGGAGTTATGAAGACAAACAGTGTGGATTGTGCCTATTACTATGCAGCGGAAGTTAGATTACACTAGGCCAGCCATGGTCATGTATTCAATAGAGTGAAAGCACAGCGACAAACAACTTCAGTGTAATAAGGATCAAGTAGGAAGAAGTTATGAAGCCAAACAGATCATGCATTCACGTTGTGAAGACAAATGATAAAGCAAGCACTCAATGACTTCACAATGAGTAACAGCAAGAGAAGGAAGTGAAGATGAAACCAATGACTCGTTGAAGACAATGATATGTTGGACCAGTTCCAGTTGCTGTGACAACTGTACGTCTGGTTGGAGCGGCTAGGTATTTAAACCTTAGGACACACAGTCCCGGACACCCAGTCCTGAACACACAGTTCAGGACACCAAGTCCTCACCGTAATCTCCTTGAGCTAAGGTCACTTAGTCCTCGCCCAATCACTCTGGTAAGTCTTCAAGGTAGACTCCCAAACCTTCACAGACTTCGTTCACTGGCAATCCACAATGTCTCTTGGATGCTCTGAACGCGACGCCTAACCGTCTGGAGGATTCACAGTCCTCAAGTGTAATAAGTCTTCAGATCACACAGACAAGAAGACTTAAGTGATGCCCAATTTACTCTGGCTCTGGGTGGTTAGGGCTTTTCTCCTCACTAGAAATTTTCTCTCAAAGGCTTCGAGGTGGGTTGCTCTCAAACGACAAAAGCCGTGCACTGAAATCTGAGCAGCCAACCGTTTATGGTTGTGGGGGTGGGCTATTTATAGCCACTTGGCAACCCGACCTGATTTGTCCGAAATGACCCTGGGTCACTAAGGAACTGACACGTGTCTCAACGGTCAGATTTCGAACTCTCATGGCAACTTTACTTGGGCTACAAGCAAAGCTGACTTGTCCGGCTCTGGACAAGATTTGCTCTCATTGTCTTCACTCGAAGACATAGGTTTTTGATTTAGGCATCACTTAAGTCATTCTGACTTGTTCTCCTGGACCCCACTTAACAGTACGGTGGTTCCTATGACTCAACAAAAATAAAAGGAACTACGAAAGATCTAAGTCTTCGAGTTCCATAGGCTTCATAACATGTCTTTTGTTGTCATAGTCTTCAATGTGAATATCTTCATGTACCACCTTTGACTTCAATGTCTTCATTCATTTTTAGGGGTCATCTCTGGTAGTAAACCGAATCAATGAGGGACTTCTACCTGTGTTTTCCTGCAATTCTCACAAACACATTAGTCCCTCAACTAGGTTTGTCGTCAATACTCCAAAACCAACTAGGGTGGCACTAGATGCACTTACAGACCCTCTTGAGCAATTGATAAAGAGCAAGCAAGAGGTGGAAATCTTCAATGATCTTCCCCTCTTTGATGTGGAGATTCTGTACAAGTTTATTGATGAGTGGTTTGACAGCCCAGACCTCAGTTTTGATGATCTTCAGCTCCCAATTGGCCTCGGCGTCTCCTTTCATGGAGCCATTGCTCCTGAGCTGGCTCTTGCCTAGAAGATTGTTGAGCTGAAGCACAAGATTGACTATGAAAAGGCTCAGTTCAAGAAGCACATGGCCAATCTCAATGTTGAAGACATTCAAAACTTCAAGGTCATGATGCATGAGCTCAAGGAGGCATTCCACAAGAAACGAGAAGAAGCAAAAGGTTCCCGTAAGCGCATGAAGAATCTTGCTGCCAAATGTGTTCAAGGCTACAATGAAGCTGAAAAGCGCAAGGCTTTGGGGCGACCAGACATCGACCCCAGAATGGCTGCCAAGAAGAAGAAGCCAGCTGTGGCCAAACCAGAAGCATCAAGGCAGGAAGAACCTCGCATTGTCTTCCCAGCCAGTATGACAGGCTCAAAGCCTAAGGTCCTCATAGTGGCTTCGGAGTTCAAGAAAACAAGAGCAGCTGAAGCCGAAGACTGAAAGCGCAAGACCAAAGCCACCACTGATGATGCTCCACCAACCAAGAAAAGAAAAACAAAGAAGAGAGACCGGGCTGCTTCCACAGAGCCCCTTGTTGTCGAGCCAATTTCTGTTGCTCGTCCTTCCTCTGCACATCAAGAACGTCGTCTGGTAGTTCATGAGCCTGCTTCCATAGAGGCTCCTGAAGCTGAAGAGAATCCAGCTGTTAACCCCACTGCAGCTGAAGACATTAGTCATCAAGAAAATGTTGAAGATGATGAAGTCCTTCCTCAGATCGAGAACAATTTGGTATCATCGCCTGTTCTAAAGAACAACGAACTCATTAGAATTGGTCGTCCGTTAACGCCAATTGCTCAGGATGGCTCATGGGCTGATCACCCACAAGAATCCCCTCGTGATGAAGAAACACCAGTTACTCCCCCACCACAGGTCACCACTCCGGTGATTGACAGTGAAGACTTTGAGGCCCAACCAACTCCATCTCCACAGGCGTCGCCAGTGTTTCGCAGGCTTCGAAAAGGACCAAGGCCACATGTCACATTGTCAAGTGTTCCAGAAGGAGGAGAGCGCAAATCCATTTCACGCAAAGTCTTTCCTGAAGCCTCTCCTATTGCGAACATTCCTGAATCTGAAGCCAAAACGGCTGAAGATATTCCGGCTGCATCAGCCGATGATCAAGAAGAAGAACCAAGGGATGAAGAAAGAGTTGCTACACCCCCGTCCAACACTGAAGTTGTTCTCGAGGAGAATGTGTCTGACCCTCCAGCTCCTGAAGTGGAGGTTACCAATACTGAGGCTGCCACCAACATTGAAGCCAATGACGTTGTCATGACTGAAGCTAATGTTGCGCCTGAAGCTAATGTGGTGCCAGATGTTGCAGCACCTGAAGCTAATGTTGCACCTGATACAAATCTGCAGCTTGAAACAAATGCCTCTGCTCCTGTACAACCTCCCAGGCCACACACCATCGAGCAAGCATATGATCGTGGTCAGCTTGTTACAGTCCGCTGGCCAATTCTGGTTCCTCCGCCTACTCCCGGATCTCAATTTGCTTATCATGTGGAGCACAGGCCTCAGGTCCAGAAGCCAAAGCCAAGGCTACCACGGTTCCCAGGTACTGCAATGTCACCAGGATCGTTTAATCTGAATGGATTCAAGGCACACAACACATTCTTTGACAGTGACAAGAATCCTTACACAAGGCCAAGAATCTCCTCAAATCTATTCTGGAGTTATCAGCAGCGAAGCTACTATTCTTGCATCTTGTACAATCAGGGGCGCATCTTCCCACATATGCGTCTTGATTGTGAAGCCATTGCTGGACTGCCATGCCTTGAAGAAGCCCTTGACTGCTTCCGTGATGTGGGTCTGCTCAACTTTGTGACTGCAAAGGAACACTGGAATGAAGAACTTTTGCTTCAATTCTATGCTATCCTCCACATTCGTGGGTACAACAGGGATCCGAAGACTTGGATGCTTGAGTGGATGACGGGCGATGTCCATCATGAAGCTAAAGCCCAAGACATCATTGAGCTTACAACCCTGCCCACTCTTGGCGAATATTATGAACCAGGTTGTCAACAACACCAGAATGCTTTGGAGAGCATTTTCCAGAAGCCTGAGCCTAACATGAGCCAAATGCTGAGCATCATGAAGCCTCTGCCACGCGACGCTGAATACCCAACGGAATTCTTTGTCGAAGACCTAGAGTATCTGCCCCGTTCCATTTACCATATCATCAGGAAAACTCTATGGCCTGTCAAAGGACATTCATCAGGCAGCGAAGCTTGAAGGAGCAATGAAGACTTTGGTTTTCTATATCTTCAATGGCATTAGCTTCAATGCTCAAGACTTCTTCATCAGGCAGTTGGCTGCATCTGGCTCCGACATCTTTGGTCTGAAGTTCTATGCTCCATGGGTAATGCGTCTTATCAAGCTTCACTCTGCCTTCAACTATCAGCCGTCTGCACGCAATCATCTAGTATTCTTGCCAGAGGTTGATCTGTCTGTTGAAGCTATTTACCCAGAGCCTGCAAAGGATCCAATTTATCTTCACAATGTTGATCGTCAAAGCTTCACCTAGCCCATTGAAGGAGTTCAGGCCGTCTCTCGTGTTTATCCCTTGGCTGGCAACACACCTGCCCCTCATGCCCAAACTGAAGCCACTGGAAGCACCATTGCCCAAAGGCCTCGGAAGCGATCTCGTGTTCTCAATGACCAAGAGATTCTCGTCACTCTACATCAGAAACAGGATAAGCATCATGACTGGCTTAAGCATCAGATGCAAAGCCTCTTGGTGGACGTCAATCGCATTCACAATCTTGCATTGAAGAATGCCTTTGTTACACATGAAACCTGTCGGAGGTCCTGGAAGAGTGTGACATTGCTCACTGCTGAAGCATATCTTCAAGATGACGGCTTCACAGAAAGATTCAAGTTTGACTCCACTCCTCCAAGGAATGCTCACTTGCGTCGGACTCCCTCACTTGAAGACTCTGCCTATTCTTCCTCAGCTGCAATGGTGAATGCCAGAGTCATAGATGATCAAGATGATGCCACTTCACCACCTCCACCTTCAGCGCGTGTCGACACTGCACCAAGTTCTTCTGCACCACCAGACCTCAACGACGACCCTGCTGCTTCGCCTACTCCGCATGGGAACGAGTAGAAGCTCTATGTCTTCAAACCTTTTTGGTCATTACTGACAAAAGGGGGAGAAGCATATGAGTTGATAGTCTTCAAGCGGGTCCATATGGGTGGTTGCTTTACTTTTGCTACTTTTGCCAAGTGCTTACAACTCTCGCTTTTGATACATTTGGTTCAAGCGGGTCCATATGGTCGTCTGCTACCTTTTCGACACTATGTGATGCGATGATAAATTCCGTATGTGCGACGATAAATTCCGCACGAAGTCATTTTGTAGATGTCCATTCTTCATTATGCATGTCATTATCTTTGATATATCCTTTTATGCATGATGAATTGTCTTCATAAGTAGAAGAGGAGCTCCGCAAGTACAACCTGCCATGTGCATTTGCATTCAAAAGCAAAATACTTATATGCACATCTTCAGGGGGAGCCTTTCTGCTACTCACGAAGACAATACTTCAATCCTTTACAATTTCACATACTTTTATCCCCGTTGAAAACTTCAACCAGTTTGTCATCAATCACCAAAAAGGGGGAGATTGTAAGTGCATCTAGTGCCACCCCTAGTTGGTTTTGGAGTATTGACGACAAACCTGGTTGAGGGACTAACACTAGTAGAAAACGGAGCTTTAAAACCGGTTTGTAAGGGCCTTTAGTGCCGGTTATGGAACCGGCACTAAAGTGTGGGCACTAAAGGCCCCCCATTTAGTACCGGTTCGGCACGAACCGGCGCTAAAGTGCCACCACGTGGTGTGAGCTCACGCCCTGGTATGGGGGACCTTTAGTAACACCAACCGGTACTAAATGTTTTTTTTTGAATTTTTTTTGAAAATTTTGGAAAAAAATTTGATTTTTTTTCGATTTTTAATTTTTCTGAATTATTTGATGATTTAGTCTCTAATCACCTCTCTTAACTGCTCAAGTGTGGATCGCTAATTCCAAATCATCTAACTTCCCGACCGGTCACCCATCCCTCTCACTACTCCAGCCCGAGCACGCTTAACTTTCAGGTTCTATTCTCCTTCGTTTCCAATTCTGCACTTGTTATTTTCCTAACAATAGTAAGATGTTAATCCTATTAACCCTCAGGAGTTTAGCTTGAGCATGAAGTCACACATTTCACCGTTTGAGTTTGAAACTATTATTCTAAAAAAACAGTAATTATTTAGTAACGCTAATATTTCTTGAATAAGTTTGACCATAGTTTGACCACAGTTTGACCATAGTTTGACCAAATTTGACCAAAATTCAAAAAATTGAAATAATTATTTAGTAACACTAATATTCTTGAATAATTATGTAGTAACATTAATACTTCTTGAATAAGTAGTTTGACCAGATTTAACCAAATTTTTTTAAAAAAACTGAAATTTGACCATATCTTTTTTTCCTTTTGGAATTTGAGGATTCTAAAAAATTCCAAACAGGCCATAGGCCGTCTCCATCGGATGCGGATTTTCATGCTGAATTTTTTGATATATTATACGTTTTTTTCCGACATCGTATGCAAAAGTTATAGCCATTTTACATTTTCCCTACACTTTTTGCAAAACATGTCCAAATTTAAGTTTTCAAATTTTCCTAACTAGTAGATGTAGTAATATAACTACCTCTCGAAGGATTTTATTTTTTGAAGTTTTTATCATTTTCTTTTGATTTTTTTAGAACTGAAATGGCGACACAACGAGGGGGTAGAGTTTGAAAATTGCCCTATAGTGCCGGTTTGTGTCACAAACCGATACTATAGGTCAGACCCCTTTAGTACCGGTTCGTGGCACAAACCGGTACTAAAGGTTAGCCCTTTAGTACCGGTTTGTGACACGAATCGGTACTAAAGGTGATTGTGGGGCCCCGGCCTGACGCCAGCCTGCCATCACCCCTTTAGTACCGGTTCGTGGCACGAACCGGTACTAAAGGTTCAACACGAACCGGCATTAGTGCATAGCCGTTCGAACCGGCACTAATGGTACAATTAGTGCCGGCTCAAATTCAAACCGGCACTAATGTGCTTCACGTTTGACCCTTTTTCTACTAGTGTAATGTGTTTGTGAGAATTGCAGGATAACACAGGTAGAAGTCCCTCATTGATTCGGTTTTCCTACCGGAGATGACCCCTAAAAATGTATGAAGACATTGAAGAAAAAGGTGGTATGTGAAGACACTCACATTGAAGACTATGACAAGAGAAGACATCGCGTGAAGACTATGGAGCGCAAAGACTTAGTTGTTTTGTCGTTTCCTTTTCTTCTTTGATGAGTCATAGGAACCACCGTACTGTTAAGTGGGGTCCAAGTGAACCAGTCAGAATGACTGAAGTGATGCTTAACCAAAATCCTATGTCCTCGAGCGAAGACAATGAGAGCAAATCTTATCCAGAGTTGGATAAGTCAGCTTTGCTTGTAGCCCAAGTAAAGTTGTCGTGTGTGTTTGAAATCTGACCGTTGGAACACGTGTCAGTTCCTTAGTGACCCAGGGTCATTTCGGACAAATCAGGTCGGGTTGCCAAGTGGCTATAAATAGCCCACCCCCACAACCATAAACGGTTGGCTGCTCAGATTTTAGTGCACGGCTTTTGTCATTTGAGAGCAACCCACCTCGAAGCCTTTGAGAGAAAATTTCTAGTGAGGAGAAAAGCCCTAACCACCCAGAGCCAGAGTAAATTGGGCATCACTTAAGTCTTCTTGTCTGTGTGATCTGAAGACTTATTACACTTGAGGACTGTGAATCCTCCAGACGGTTAGGCGTCACGTTTAGAGCATCCAAGAGACATTGTGGATTGCCAGTGAACGAAGTCTGTGAAGGTTTGGGAGTCTACCTTGAAGACTTACCAGAGTGATTGGGCGAGGACTAAGTGACCTTAGCTCAAGGAGATTACGGTGAGGACTTGGTGTCCTGAACTGTGTGTTCAGGACTGGGTGTCCGGGACTGTGTGTCCAGGACTTCACCTTAGCTCAAGGAGATTACGGTGAGGACTTGGTGTCCTGAACTGTGTGTTCAGGACTGGGTGTCCAGGGAGGCTGAGATTTAACTCGGAAGACCGCGTCTTCACCTTATTCCCCTTGAGCTAAGGACACCCAGTCCTCGCCCAATCACTCTGGTAAGTCTTCAAGGTAGACTTACAAACCTTCACAGACTTCGTTCACCGGCGATCCACAATGACTCTTGGATGCTCAGAACGCGACGCCTAACCGGCTGGAGGATTCACAGTCCTCAAGTGTAGTAAGTCTTCAGCTCACACAGACAGGAAGACTTCAGTGATGCCTAACACTCTTTGGCTCTGGGTGTTTAGGGCTTTGTCCTCGCAAGGATTTCTCTCTCAAAGGCTTCGAGGTGGGTTTCTCTCTCAAAGGATTTCTCTCACAAGGATTTCTCTCTCAACGGTCAGAATAAGGTGAACAGTGATATGCCTAGTGGCTATAAATAGCCCACCCCTTACACCATAAATTGGTTGGCTGCTCAAAGTTTGCATCAGGCTTTCCTCGTTGAGAGCAACCCACCTCGAAGCCTTTGAGAGAGAAATCCTGCGAGAACAAAGCCCTAAACACCCAGAGCCAAAGAGTGTTAGGCATCACTGAAGTCTTCCTGTCTGTGTGAGCTGAAGACTTACTACACTTGAGGACTGTGAATCCTCCAGCCGGTTAGGCGTCGCGTTCTGAGCATCCAAGAGTCATTGTGGATCGCCGGTGAACGAAGTCTGTGAAGGTTTGTAAGTCTACCTTGAAGACTTACCAGAGTGATTGGGCGAGGACTGGGTGTCCTTAGCTCAAGGGGAATAAGGTGAAGACGCGGTCTTCCGAGTTAAATCTCAGCCTCCCTGGACACCCAAATCCTGAACACACAGTTCAGGACACCAAGTCCTCACTGTAATCTCCTTGAGCTAAGGTGAAGTCCTGGACACACAGTCCCGGACACCCAGTCCTGAACACACAGTTCAGGACACCAAGTCCTCACCGTAATCTCCTTGAGCTAAGGTGAAGTCGCAGCAACTGGAACTGGTCCAACAAATCATTGTCTTCAACGAGCCACTGGTTCTATCCTTCCCATCTCTTTATTTGCAGTTAATCCTTGTGAAGTCATTGCCTGTTTGCATTATCCTTTTGTCTTCTCTGTGTTACTGCTTGTTCTGATTGGCTTCATACTATCTTCCATCCTGATCCATACTGCCTAGCTGCTAGTAGTCTTTGTGCTTTCACTTCATTGTATACTTGACTATGGCTTGCCTAGTGTAGTCTACCTTCCGCTGCATGGTAATAGGTTTATTTCTATCGTTTGAATTCGAAACTTCCATGTTTTGAAGACTTCCATAAAAATCGCCTATTCACCCCCCTCTAGTCGATCACTAGCACTTTCAGAAGCCCAATGGGGGTTCTCCTTTCTTTTCTTTTCTTTTCTTTTGTATTTTGTTTTGTTTTCTGTTTTATTCCTTTTCTTTTATTTATTTTATTTTACTCTTTTAGCTTAGTTTCCTTTTATTTTTGATTTAGCAAAATACCAAAATGGCACCTAATTTGAGGTTACCAAATATGCCACTGCCACATTAACTAGCTACTTAAATTAAAATAGTTTTGTAATCATTTATTATTTAAAAGTATTTAAATATTAGTTTTCACTACCATTTTATTTATTTTATAGCATTTAAACGTTTTATAAAAGTAGGGTTTCTTCACCTTTATCACCTATGCATTATCTGGCACAAACCGAACATTTTAGTTTTAGTTTTTGAAAGCTCTTGATGTTTGCCTCTATTTTGAATTTGAATTTGAATTGGTTTCGAACTAACGCGAGATTAGCAATAGTAATCGAGGTGACGTGGCATCATTAGCAGAGGTTTCCTATAGCTTGATTATCCGGGTGTCACAAAAATCATCGTAACAAGAAAATTAAGTTTCTACGATCTGATCTGGAGGTGAATATTTGAGTTACGAGTTTGGTCTTCATTTGAAACAATGCTGAATAGTTTCGCAACTCACAGCACCTCGAACACCACAGCGTAATGTTGTGTCCGAACATCATAATCGCACTTTATTAGATATGGTGCGATCTATGATGTCTCTTTCTGATTTACCGCTATCGTTTTGGCGTTATGCTTTAGAGACGGCTGCATTCACGTTAGATGGGGTACCATCGAAATCTGTTGAGACGACACCTTATGAAATGTGGTTTGGCAAGAAACCCAAGTTGTCATTTCTTAAATTTTGGGGTTGCGATGCTTATGTGAAAAAGCTTCAACCTGGTAAGCTCAAACCCTAATTGGAGAAATGTCTCTTCATAGGATACACAAAAGAGACTATTGGGTACACCTTCTATCACAGATTCGATGGAAAGATATTCGTTGCTAAAAATGGATCCTTTCTAGAGAAGGAGTTTCTCTTGAAAGAAGTGAGTGGGAGGAAAGTAGAACTTGATGAGGTAATTGTACCTACTCCCTTATTGGAAAGTAGTTCATCACAGAAATCAGTTCCGTGATTCCTACACCAGTAAGTGAGGAAGCTAATGATGATGATCATGAAACTTCTGATCAAGTTACTACTGAACCTCGTAGGTCAACCAGAGTAAGATCCGCACTGGAGTGGCACAGTAATCCTGTTCTGGAGGTCATGTTACTTGACCATGACGAACCTACAAACTATGAGGAAGTGATGATGAGCCCAGATTCCGCAAAATGGCTTGAGGCCATGAAATCTGAGATGGGATCCATGTATGAGAACAAAGTGTGGACTTTGGTTGACTTGCCCGATGATCAGCAAGCCATAGAGAATAAATGGATCTTAAAGAAGAAGACTGACGTTCATAGTAATGTTACTATCTACAAAGCTTGACTTGTTGCAAAAGGTTTTCGACAAGTTCAAGGAGTTGACTATGATGAGACCTTCTCACCCGTAGCAATGCTTAAGTCCATCCGAATCATGTTAGAAATTGCCGCATTTTATGATTATGAAATTTGGCAAATGGATGTCAAAACTGCATTCCTTAATGGATATCTTAAAGAAGAGTTGTATATGATGCAACGAGAAGGTTTTGTCGATCCAAAAGGTGCTAACAAAGTGTGCAAGCTCCAGCGATCCATTTATGGACTGGTGCAAGCCTCTCGGAGTTGGAATATACGCTTTGATAGTATGATCAAAGCATATGGTTTTATACAGACTTTTGGAGAAGCCTGTATTTACAAGAAAGTGAGTGGAGCTCTGTAGCATTTCTGATATTATATGTAGATGAGATATTATTGATCCGAAATGATACTGAATTTCTGGATAGCATAAAAGGATACTTGAATAAGAATTATTCAATGAAAGATCTCAATGAAGCTGCTTATATATTGGGCATCAAGATCATAGAGATAGATCAAGATGCTTAATTGGACTTTCACAAAGCACATACCTTGATAAAGTTTTGAAGAAGTTCAAAATGGATCAAGCAAAGAAAGGGTTCTTGCCTGTGTTACAAGGTGTGAAGTTGAGTCAGACTCAATCCCGACCACTGTAGAAGATAAAGAGAAAATGAAAGTCATTCCCTATGCTTCAGCCATAGGTTCTATCATGTATTCAATGCTGTGTACTAGACCTGATGTGTGCCTTGCTATTAGTTTAGTAGGGAGGTACCAAATTAATCAAGGAGTGGATCACTGGACATTGGTCAAGAACATCCTGAAATACCTGAAAAGGACTAAGGATATGTTTCTCGTTTATGGAAGTGACAAAGATCTCGTCGTAAACGGTTACGTCGATGCAAGCTTTGACACTGATCCGGATGACTCTAAGTCACAAACCGGAGACGTATTTTTATTAAATAGTGGAGCTGTTAGTTGGTGTAGTTCCAAGCAGAGCGTCGTGGCGGGATCTACGTGCGAAGCGGAGTACATAGCTGCTTCAGAAGCAGCAAATGAAGGAGTCTGGATGAAGGAGTTCATATCTGATCTAAGTGTCATACCTAGTGCATCGGGTCCAATGAAATTCTTTTGTGACAATACTGGTGCAATTGCCTTGGCAAAGGAATCCAGATTTCACAAAAGAACCAAGCACATCAAGAGACGCTTCAATTCCATCCGCGATCAAGTCAAGGAGGGAGACATAGAGATTTGCAAGATACATAAGGATCTAAATGTTGCAGACCCATTGACTAAGCCTCTCTCACGAGCAAAACATGATCAGCACCAAGACTCCATGGGTGTTAGAATCATTACAATGTAATCTAGATTATTGACTCTAGTGCAAGTGGGAGACCAAAGGAAATATGCCTTAGAGGCAATAATAAATTTGTTATTTATATTTCCTTATATCATGATAAATGTTTATTATTCATGCTAGAATTGTATTAACCGGAAACTTAGTACAAGTGTGAATACATAGACAAACAGAGTGTCACTAGTATGCCACTACTTGACTAGCTCATTAATCAAAGATGGTTAAGTTTCCTAGCCATGGACAAAGAGTTGTCATTTGATGAATGGGATCACATCATTAGAGCATGATGATCGTTTAGTTTGTTGCTATTGCTTTCTCCATAACGTATACATGTTCCCATGACTATGAGATTATGCAACTCCTGAATACCGGAGGAACACTTAGTGTGCTATCAAACGTCACAATGTAATTGGGTGACTATAAAGATGCTCTACAGGTGTCTCCGATGGTGTTTGTTGAGTTGGCATAGATCGAGATTAGGATTTGTCACTCCGTGTATCAGAGAGGTATATCTAGGCCCTCTCGGTAATGCACATCACTATAAGCCTTGCAAGCAATGTGACTAATGAGTTAGTTGCGGGATGTTGCATTACGGAACAAGTAAAGAGACTTGCCAGTAATGATATTGAACTAGGTCTGATGATACCGACGATCGAATCTCGGGCAAGTAACATACCGACAAAGGGAACAAAGTATGTTGTTATGCGGTTTGACAGATAAAGATCTTCGTAGAATATGTAGGAACCAATATGAGCATCCAGGTTCCTCTATTGGTTATTGACAAGAGATGAGTCTCGGTCATGTCTACATAGTTCTCAAACCCGTAGGGTCCGCACGCTTAACGTTCGGTGATGATCGGTATTATGAGTTCATGTGTTTTGATGTACCTAAGGTAGTTCGGAGTCCCGGATATGATCACGGACATGAGGAGGAGTCTTGAAATGGTTGAGACATAAAGATCGATATATTGGAAGGCTATGTTTGGACATTGGAATGGTTCCGGGTGAGTTCAGGCATTTACCGGAGTATCGGGGGGTTACCGGAACCCCCAGGGAGTATATGGGCCTTAATGGACCTTAGTGGCAGAGAAGAGAAGGCAGCCTAGGAGGGGGCTCCCCCCCAAGCCCAATCTAAATTGGGTGAGGGGGGCAGCCCCCCTTTCCTTTCTCCTTCTCCCTCTTCCTTCTATTCCTAGTGGGACTAGGAAAGGGGGAGTCCTACTCCTACTAGGAGGAGGACTCCTCCCCCCTTGGCGCGCCTAGAGAGGGCTGGCCGGCCTCCCCCTCCCTCCTTTATATACATGGGGAGGGGGCACCCTAGAACACACAAGTTGATTGTTTAGCCGTGTGTGGTGCCCCCCTCCATAGATTTCCACCTCGGTCATATCGTTGTAGTGCTTAGGCTAAGCACTGCGTCAGTAACTTCATCATCACCATCATCACGCCGTCGTACTAACGAAGCTCTCCCTTGACACTCAGCTGGATCTAGAATTCGTGGGACATCACCGAGCTGAACGTTTGCAGATCACGGAGGTGCCATACCTTCGGTGCTAGGATCGGTCGGATCGTGAAGACCTACAACTACATCAACCGCATTGTCATAATGCTTCCGCTTACGGTCTACGAGGGTACGTAGACAACACTCTCCCCTCTCGTTGCTATGCATCACCTAGATGGATCTTGCGTGTGCGTAGGATTTTTTTTGAAATTACTGCGTTCCCCAACATCCAATATACCGATCTTAACGTCTCAACCATTTCGAAACTCCTCGTCATATCCATGATCTCATCCGGGACTCCGAACAACCTTCGGTACATCAAATCACATAACTAACAATACAAATCGTCATTGAACGTTAAGCGTGCGGACCCTACGGGTTCGAGAACTATGTAGACATGACCGAGACACATCTCCGGTCAATAACCAATAGCGGAACCTGGATGCTCATATTGGCTCCTACATATTCTACGAAGATCTTTATCGGTCAAACCGCAAAACAACATATGTTGTTCCCTTTGTCATCGGTATGTTACTTGCCCAAGATTTGATCGTCGGTATCATCACTCCTAGTTTAATCTTGTTACCGGCAAGTCTCTTTACTTGTTTCGTAATGCTTCATCCCGCAACTAACTCATTAGTCACATTGCTTGCAAGGCTTATAGTGATGTGCATTGCCGAGAGGGCCCAGAGATACCTCTCCGACAATTGGAGTGACAAATCCTAATCTTGATCTATGCCAACTCAACAAACACCATCGGAGACACCTGTAGAGCATCTTTATAATCACCCAGTTACGTTGTGACGTTTGATAGTACACAAGGTGTTCCTTCGGTATTCGGGAGTTGCATAATATCATAGTTATAGGAACATGTATAGGTCATGAAGAAAACAATAGCAATGAACTAAACGGTCATAGTCCTCTAAGGATAATTTTGACCGCTGTCCAGTGATCTACTCCTAGATCACTATTGTAATCCCTTGCCAAAATCATGCTAAGGTATACAATAGGCCTGGTACACAGCATAACATGCTTTATAGAACCTATGACTGAAGCATAGGGAATGACTTTTCATTCTCTTTCTATTTTCTGCCATGGTCGGGTTTTGAGTCTTTGCTCAACTTCACACCTTGCAACACAGGCAAGAACTCCTTCTTTGACTGTTCCATTTTGAACTACTTCAAAAAACTTGTCAAGGTATGTACTCATTGAAAAAAATTATCAAGCGTCTTGATCTATCTCTATAGATCTTGATGCCCAATATGTAAGCAGCTTCACCGAGGTCTTTCATTGACAAACTCCTTTAAAACACTCCTTTATGCTTTCCAGAAAATTCTACATCATTTCTGATCAACAATATGTCATTCACATATACTTATCAGAAAGGTTGTAGTGCTCCCACTCACTTTCTTGTAAATACAGGCTTCGCCGCAAGTCTGTATAAAACTATATGCTTTGATCAACTTATCAAAGCGTATATTCCAACTCCGAGATGCTTGCACTAGTCCATAGATGGATCGCTGGAGCTTGCACATTTTGTTAGCACCTTTAGGATTGACAAAACCTTCTGGTTGCATCATATACAACTCTTCTTTAAGAAATCCATTAAGGAATGTAGTTTTTATATCCATTTGCCAGATTTCATAAAATATGGCAATTTGCTAACATGATTCGGACAGACTTAAGCATCGCTACGAATGAGAAAATCTCATCGTAGTCAACACCTTGAACTTGTCAAAGAACTGTTTTTCGACAATTCGATCTTTGTAGATAGTAACACTACTATCATCGTTCGTATTCCTCTTGAAGATCCATTTATTCTCCATGGCTTGCCGATCATTGTGCAAGTCCACCAAAGTCCATACTTTGTTCGCATACATGGATCCCATCTCAGATTTCATGGCCTCAAGCCATTTTGCGGAATTTGGGCTCATCATCGCTTCCTCATAGTTCTTAAGTTCATCATGGTCTAGTAACATGACTTCGCGTATAGGATTACCGTAACACTCTGGTGCGGATCATGCTCTGGTTTACCTACGAAATTCAGTAGTAACTATATCTGAAGTTTCATGATCATCATCATTAACTTCCTCTCTAGTTGGTTTAGGCATCACATGAACAGATTTCTCTAATGAACTACTTTCCAATTCGAAAGAATGTACAGTTACCTCATCAAGTTCTACTTCCCTCCCACTCACTTTTTTCGAGGGAAACTCCTTCTCTAGAAAGGATCCACTCTTAGCAACAAAGATCTTGCCTTCAGATCTGTGATAGAAGGTGTACCCAACAGTTTATTTTGGGTATCCTATGAAGACACACTTCTTCGATTTCGGTTTCAGCTTATCAGGCTAAAACTTTTTCACATAAGCAACGCAACCCCAAACTTTAAGAAACGACAGCTTAGGTTTCTTGCTAAACCACAGTTCATATGGTGTCATCTTAACGGATTTTTAGACGGTGCCCTATTTAACATGAATGCAACTGTCTCTAATGCATAACCCCAAAACGATAGTGGAAAATCGGTAAGAGACATCATAGATTACATCATATCTAATAAAGTACAGTTACAACGTTCGGACACACCATTACACTGTGGTGTTCTAGGTGGCATGAGTTGTGAAACTATTCCACATTGTTTTAATTGAAGGCCAAACTCATAACTCAAATATTCGCTTCTGTGATCAGATCGTAGAAACTTTATTTTCTTGTTACAATGATTCTCCACTTCACTCTGAAATTCTTTGAACTTTTCAAACTTTTTAGACTTTGTGTTTCATTAAGTACATATACTCATATCTGCTCAAATCATCTGGGACGGTCAGAAAATAACGGTACTCGCCTCGAGCCTCAACACTCATCGGTCTGCATACATTAGTATGTATTATTTCCAACAAGCCAGTGGCTCGCTCCATTGTTCCAGAGAACGGAGTCTTAGTCATCTTGCCCATGAGGCATGGTTCGCAAGCATCAAGTGATTCATAATCAAGTGATTCCAAAGGCCCATCAGCATGGAGTTTCTTCATGCGCTTTACACCAATATGACCTAAACGGCACTGCCACAAATATGTTGCACTATCATTATCGACTTTGCATCTTTTGGCATCAATATTATGAATATGTGTATCACTACAATCGAGATTCAATAAACCATAGAAGGTTTATTATTTATGCTCAACACAAACATAATAAACATAATAACCGTATTGCAATAAACATGACCCAATCATATTATGCTCAACACAAACACCAAATAATATTTATTTTAGATTCAACACTAATCCCGAAGGTAAAGGGTGTCTGCGATGGTGATCTTATCAACCTTGGAATCACTTCCAACACACATCGTCACCTTGCCCTCAACTAGTGTTTGTTCATTTTGTAACACCTGTTTCGAGTTACTAATCATAGCAACTGAACCAGTATCAAATAGCCAGGGGCTACTGTGAACACTAGTAAAGTACACATCAATAACATGTATACCATATATATACTTTTGTTCACTTTGCCATCCTTCTTATCTGCCAAGTATTTGGGGTAGTTCCGCTTCCAGTGACCATTTCCTTCACAGTGGAAGCACTCAGTTTCAGGCTTGGGTCTAGCTCTGGGCTTCTTCATGGGAGTGGCAACTTGCTTGTCATTCTTCTTGAAGTTCCCTTCCTTTCCCTTGCCCTTTTACTTGAAACTAGCGGTCTTGTCAACCATCAACATTTCATGCTTTTCTTCATTTCTACCTCTGTCGATGTCAGCATCACGAAGAGCTTGGGAATCGTTTTCGTCATCCCTTGCATATTATAGTTCATCACGAAGTTCCAGTAACTTGGTGATAGTGACTAGAGAACTCTGGCAATCACTATTTTATCTGGAAGATTAACTCCCACTTGATTCAAGCGATTGTAGTACTCAGGCAATCTGAGCACATGCTCACCGGTTGACCTATTCTCCTCCATCTTGTAGGCAAAGTACTTGTCAGAGGTCTCATACCTCTCGACTCGGGCATGAGACTAAAATACCAATTTCATCTCTTGGAACATCTTATATGCTGCTTAGCATTCAAAACGTTTTTGAAGTCCCGGTACTAAGCCATAAAGCATGGCACACTAAACTATCAAATAGTCATCATAGCGACCTTGTCAAACGTTCATAACGTCTGCATTTGCTCTTGCAATAGTTCTGTCACCTAGCGGTGCATCAAGGACATAATTCTTCTGTGCAGCAATGAGGATAATCCTCATATCACGGACCTAGTCCGCATCATTGCTACTATCAATTTCAACTTATTTTTCTCTAGGAACATATCATAAATAAAATAGGGAAGATATACGCGAGCAATTGATTTACAACATAGATATGCAAATACTATCAGGACTAAGTTCATGATAAATTTAAGTTCAATTAATCATATTACTTAAGAACTCCCACTTAGATAGACATCCCTCTAGTCATCTAAATGATCACATGATCCATATCAACTAAACCATGTCCGATAATCACGTGAGATGGAGTAGCTTTCAATGGTGAACATCACTGTGTTGATCATATCTACTATATGATTCACGTTCGACCTTTCGGTCCCAGTGTTCCGAGGCCATATCTGCATATGCTAGGCTCGTCAAGTTTAACCCGAGTATTCTGCATGTGCAAAACTGGCTTGCACCCGTCGTATGTGAACGTAGAGCTTATCACACCCGATTATCACGTGGTGTCTCAGCACGAAGAACTATCGCAACGGTGCATACTCAGGGAGAACACTTATACCTTGAAATTTTAGTAAGGGATCATCTCATAATGCTACCGTCGCACTAAGCAAAATAAGATGCATAAAGGATAAACATCACATGCAATCAATATAAGTGATATGATATGGCCATCATCATCTTATAACTTTGATATCCATCTCCAATGCACCGTCATGATCACCATCGTCACCGAGTTGACACCTTGATCTCCATCGAAGCATCATTGTCGTGTCACCAACTATTTCTTCTACGACTATCGCTACCGCTTAGTGATAAAGTAAAGAAATTACATGGCGATTGCATTTCATACAATAAAGCGACAACCATATGGCTCCTGCTAGTTGCCGATAACTATGTTACAAAACATGATCATCTCATACAACAATTTATATAATCACGTCTTGACCATATCACATCACAACATGCCTGGCAAAAACAAGTTAGACGTCTTTTACTTTGTTGTTGTAAGCTTTACGTGGCTGCTACGGGCTTAGCAAGAACCATTCTTACCTACGCATCAAAACCACAACGGTTTTTCGTCAAGTTTACTGTTTTAACCTTCAACAAGGACCGAGCGTAGTCACACTCGATTTAACTAAAGTTGGATAAACAAACACCCAATAGCCACCTATGTGCGAAGCACGTCGGTAGAACCAGTCTCGCGTAAGCGTACGCGTAATGTCGGTCTGAACCGCTTCATCCAACAATAACGCCGAATCAAAGTATGACATGCTAGTAAGCAGTATGACTATTATATCGCCCGCAACTCTTTGTGTTCTACTCGTGCATATAACATCTACGCATAGACCTGGCTGTGATGCCACTATTGGGGAATGCAGTATTTCAAAAAATTTGCCTACGCACACGCAAGATCCATGTAGGTGATGCATAGCAACCAGAGGGGAGTATGTGTCCACGTACCCTTGTAGACCGAAATTGGAAGCGTTTAGTAATGCGGTTGATGTAGTCGAATGTCTTCGCGATCCAACTGATCCAAGTACCGAACACACAGCACCTCCGATATCTGCACACGTTCAGCTCGGGGACGTCCCTCGTACTCTTGATCCAGCTGAGAACAAGGGAGAGATTCGTCAGCACGACGGCGTGATGACGGTGATGATGAAGTTACCAGCGCAGGGCTTCGCCTAAGCACTACAACGATATGACCGAGGTGGAAATCTATGGAGGGGGGCACCGCACACGGCTAAGACAACTGTCAACTTGTGTGTTTGGGTGCCCCCTTGCCCACGTATATAAAGGAGGGAGGAAGAGGAGGCCGGCCTAGGAGGGGCGCACATATAGGGGGAGTCCAAATAGGATTCCCAATCCTAGTTGGAGTCCCCTTCCTTTTCCAAGAGGGGAGCGAGGGAAGGAGTAGGAGAGGGAGAAGGAAAGAGAGGAGGGGGACTCCGCTCCTTCCCTAGTCCAATTCGGACATGCCATGGGAGGGCACGTGGCCACCCCTTGAGGCCCTTCTCTCCTTTCCCGTATGGCCCTTAAGGCCCACTACTTCCCCCAGCGAATTCCCGTAACTCTCGGGTACTCCTAAAAATACCCGAATCACTCGAAACCTTTCCGATGTCCGAATATAGCCTTCCAATATATCCATCTTTACTTCTCGACCATTTCGAGACTGCTCGTCATGTCCGTAATCTCATCCGGGACTCCGAACAACCTTCGGTACATCAAATCACATAACTCATCATACAAATCGTCATCGAACGTTAAGTGTGCAGACCCTATGGGTTCGACAACTATGTAGACATGACCGAGACACATCTCCGGTCAATAACCAATAGCAGAACCTAGATGCTCATATTGGCTCCTGCATATTCTACGAAGATCTTTATCGGTCAAACCGCATAACTACATACGTTGTTCCCTTTGTCATCGGTATGTTACCTGCCCAAGATTCGATCGTCGGTATGATCATACCTAGTTCAATCTCATTACCGGCAAGTCTCTTTACTCGTTCCGTAATGCATCATCCCACAACTAACTCATTATTCACATTGCTTGCAAGGCTTATAGTGATGTGCATTACCGAGAGGGCCTAGAGATACCTCTTCGACAATCAGAGTGACAAATCCTAATCTTGATCTATGCCAACTCAACAAACACCATCGGAGACACCTATAGAGCATCTTTATAATCACCCAGTTACGTTGTGATGTTTGATAGCACACAAGGTGTTCCTTCGGTATTCAGGAGTTGCATAATCTCATAGTTATAGGAACATGTATAAGTCATGAAGAAAGCAATAGCAATAAACTAAACGATCATAGTGCTAAGCTAATGGATGGGTCTAGTCCATCACATCATTCTTTAATGATGTGATCATGTTCATCAAATGACAACACATGTCTATGGCTAGGAAACTTAATCATCTTTGATTAAACGAGCTAGTCAAGTAGAGGCATTACTAGGGACACTCTTGTTTGTCTATTGTATTCACACATGTACTAAGTTTTCGGTTAATACAATTCTAGCATGAATAATAAACATTTATCATGATATAAGAAATATAAATAACAACTTTATTATTGCCTCTTGGGCATATTTCCTTCAGTCATCTTACGTAGTACACTCTTTGGTGGGAGAAGCTATAGTTTAGGAGCTACCATTTCACGCGGCTTACATTTAAATAGATCTAAGGGTATTATTCATGGTGATATTTATGCTACCAGTAGCTTTACTAAACACTTTAATGTTATAATCTGGCATAGTGAGGATCATTTGCTACCTGAGATTTACCTTATATTATGGATGCATGATAGATCATGATTTTATTAACAGAGACATTCCACCTAACCGCTACAACCTGGTTTTCAGCCAGTGTACCCACAATATCATTAATCTACCTACTCCTTCTTTGTTTTATGTTAATGCCATGGGGAGATACATTATTATGCCAGAAGACATAATTAATTATAGGAACGAGTTGGCGGCAGCAGAGGAAGTCCACCCTTGTGATGCTCGGGTATGACAACCGACTGAGATCCTACCTGGACTTGATGGATTCTACAATTGGCAGTGATCAAGTTGCATTGAGGAGTATGGATTCTCATCAACACTTTTATTCATGTTCGCACATTCATTATACTTGTGGGTGTACATCATTTTCTTTGTATATCCATTTTCCCTTTTATTTGTTTTTTGTGTGTTTGATAAAATTTTGAAAAAATCAAAAATATTTCTCGCAACTCCTATATTTGTCAACCTCTCGCCACCTATCCTCTTGAACCTGCTCTATACATGCGTGATAGTTGAAAAATTAAAAAGAATTGAAAGAACCCTAGCATTACTACTTCAGGCGGAAAAGTGGTGAAACGTCATATTACACAAAGAGTTACAAAATGGCATCACAAAATACCATAGGGTTATTCAACTGACACAATTTTTGTAGGCAACTTCATGCACAAAATATAAAAAACTTTTATAGATATGTTGGCAAGCTGTCTGATATGCCCCTATGCAACTTCTGATCCCCCTGGGTGAAGGAAATATGCCCTAGAGGCAATAATAAAGTAATTATTTATTTCCTTATATCATGATAAAATGTTTATTATTCATGCTAGAATTGTATTAACCGGAAACATAATACTTGTGTGAATACATAGACAAACAAAGTGTCACTGGTATGCCTCTACTTGACAAGCTCGTTGATCAAAGATGGTTATGTTTCCTAATCATAGACATGAGTTGTCATTTGATTAACGGGATCACATCATTAGGAGAATGATGTGATTGACATGACCCATTCCGTTAGCTTAGCACATGATCGTTTAGTATGTTGCTATTGCTTTCTTCATGACTTACACATGTTCCTATGACTATGAGATTATGCAACTCCTGTTTACCGGAGGAACACTTTGTGTGCTACCAAACGTCACAACGTAACTGGGTGATTATAAAGGTGCTCTACAGGTGTCTCCGAAGGTACATGTTGGGTTGGCATGTTTTGAGATTAGGATTTGTCACTCCGATTGTCGGAGAGGTATCTCTGGGCCCTTTCGGTAATGCACATCACATAAGCCTTGCAAGCATTGCAACTAATGAGTTAGTTGTGAGATGATGTATTATGGAACGAGTAAAGAGACTTGTCGATAACGAGATTGAACTAGGTATTGGAATACTGATGATCAAATCTCAGGCAAGTAACATATCGATGACAAAGGGAACAATGTATGTTGTTATGCGGTTTGACCGATAATCTTCCTCTCAGAATATGTAGGAGCCAATATGAGCATCCAGGTTCCGCTATTGGTTATTGACCGGAGACATGTCTCGGTCATGTCTACATAGTTCTCGAACCCGTAGGGTCCGCACGCTTAAAGTCTCGGTGACGATCGTAATTAGGGTTTTTGTGTTTTGATGTACCGAAGGTTGTTCGGAGTCCCGGATGTGATCACGGACATGACGAGGAGTCTCGAAATGGTTGAGACATAAATATTGATTATATTGGAAGCCTATTGGAATGTTCCGGGTGAAATCGGGATTTTACCGGAGTACCGGGGGGTTACCGGACCCCCCCGGGGGTTAATGGGCCTACATGGGCCCTAAGGGAGAAGAGGAGGGCCGGCCAGGGCAGGCCGCGCACTCCCCTCCCCCCTAGTCCGAATAGGACAAGGAAGGGGGGCGGCGTCCCCATTTCCTCTTTCCCCCTTCCCCTTTCCTTCTCCAACAAGGCAAGACGGGGGGAGTCCTACTCCCGGTGGGAGTAGGACTCCTCTAGGCACACCCCTAGGGGCCGGCCCACACCTTCCCCCTCCCTCCTTTATATACGGGGGCAGGGGGCACCCCATGACAGACAAGGATAATTTTGACCGCTGTCCAGTGATCTACTCCTAGATCACTATTGTACTCCCTTGCCAAAATCATGCTAAGGTATACAATAGGCCTGGTACACAGCATAACTTGCTTTATAGAACCTATGACTGAGGCATAGGGAATGACTTTTCATTCTCTTTCTATTTTCTGCCGTGGTCGGTTTTGAGTCTTGCTCAACTTCACACCTTGCAACACAGGCAAGAACTCCTTCTTTGACTGTTCCATTTTGAACTACTTCAAAACTTGTCAAGGTATGTACTCATTGAAAAAAATTATCAAGCGTCTTGATCTATCTCTATAGATCTTGATGCCCAATATGTAAGCAGCTTCACCGAGGTCTTTCATTTGACAAACTCCTTTAAAACACTCCTTTATGCTTTCCAGAATTCTACATCATTTCTGATCAACAATATGTCATTCACATATACTTATCAGAAAGGTTGTAGTGCTCCCACTCACTTTCTTGTAAATACAGGCTTCACTGCAAGTCTGTATAAAACTATATGCTTTGATCAACTTATCAAATTGTATATTCCAACTCCGAGATGCTTGCACCAGTCCATAGATGGATCGCTGGAGCTTGCACATTTTGTTAGCACCTTTAGGATTGACAAAACCTTCTGGTTGCATCATATACAACTGTTCTTTAAGAAATCCATTAAGGAATCTAGTTTTGATATCCATTTGCCAGATTTCATAAAATGTGGCAATTTGCTAACATGATTCGGACAGACTTAAGCATCGCTACGAATGAGAAAATCTCATCGTAGTCAACACCTTGAACTTGTCAAAGAACTGTTTTTCGACAATTCGATCTTTGTAGATAGTAACACTACTATCATCGTTCGTATTCCTCTTGAAGATCCATTTATTCTCCATGGCTTGCCGATCATTGTGCAAGTCCACCAAAGTCCATACTTTGTTCTCATACATGGATCCCATCTCAGATTTCATGGCCTCAAGCCATTTTGCGGAATTTGGGCTCATCATCGCTTCCTCATAGTTCTTAAGTTCATCATGGTCTAGTAACATGACTTCGCGTATAGGATTACCGTAACACTCTGGTGCGGATCATACTCTGGTTTACCTACGAAATTCAGTAGTAACTAGATCCGAAGTTTCATGATCATCATCATTAACTTCCTCTCTAATTGGTTTAGGCATCACATGAACAGATTTCTCTAATGAACTACTTTCCAATTCGAAAGAATGTACAATTACCTCATCAATTTCTACTTTCCTCCCACTCACTTTTTTTGAGGGAAACTCCTTCTCTAGAAAGGATCCACTCTTAGCAACAAAGATCTTGCCTTCAGATCTGTGATAGAAGGTGTACCCAACAGTTTATTTTGGGTATCCTATGAAGACACACTTCTTCGATTTGGGTTTGAGCTTATCAGGCTAAAACTTTTTCACATAAGCAACGCAACCCCAAACTTTAAGAAACGACAGCTTAGGTTTCTTGCTAAACCACAGTTCATATGGTGTCATCTTAACGGATTTTTAGACGGTGCCCTATTTAACATGAATGCAACTGTCTCTAATGCATAACCCCAAAACGATAGTGGAAAATCAGTAAGAGACATCATAGATTACATCATATCTAATAAAGTACAGTTACAACGTTCGGACACACCATTACACTGTGGTGTTCTAGGTGGCATGAGTTGTGAAACTATTCCACATTGTTTTAATTGAAGGCCAAACTCATAATTCAAATATTCGCTTCTGTGATCAGATCGTAGAAACTTTATTTTCTTGTTACAATGATTCTCCACTTCACTCTGAAATTCTTTGAACTTTTCAAACTTTTTAGACTTTGTGTTTCATTAAGTACATATACTCATATCTGCTCAAATCATCTGGGACGGTCAGAAAATAACGGTACTCGCCTCGAGCCTCAACACTCATCGGTCTGCATACATTAGTATGTATTATTTCCAACAAGTCAGTGGCTCGCTCCATTGTTCCAGAGAACGGAGGCTTAGTCATCTTGCCCATGAGGCATGGTTCGCAAGCATCAAGTGATTCATAATCAAGTGATTCCAAAGGCCCATCAGCATGGAGTTTCTTCATGCGCTTTACACCAATATGACCTAAACGGCACTGCCACAAATATGTTGCACTATCATTATCGACTTTGCATCTTTTGGCATCAATATTATGAATATGTGTATCACTACAATCGAGATTCAATAAACCATAGAAGGTTTATTATTTATGCTCAACGCAAACATAATAAACATAATAACCGTATTGCAATAAACATGACCCAATCATATTATGCTTAACACAAACACCAAATAATATTTATTTTAGATTCAACACTAATCCCGAAGGTAAAGGGTGTCTGCGATGGTGATCTTATCAACCTTGGAATCACTTCCAACACACATCGTCACCTTGCCCTCAACTAGTGTTTGTTCATTTTGTAACACCTGTTTCGAGTTACTAATCATAGCAACTGAACCAGTATCAAATACCAGGGGCTACTGTGAACACTAGTAAAGTACACATCAATAACATGTATATCATATATATACTTTTGTTCACTTTTCCACCCTTCTTATCTGCCAAGTATTTGGGGTAGTTTCCGCTTCCAGTGACCATTTCCTTCAGTAGGAAGCACTCAGTTTCAGGCGTTGTCTAGCTTTCTTTTTTCATGGGAGTGGCAACTTGCTTGTCATTCTTCTTGAAGTTCCCTTCCTTTCCCTTGCCCTTTTACTTGAAACTAGCGGTCTTGTCAACCATCAACATTTCATGCTTTTCTTCATTTCTACCTCTGTCGATGTCAGCATCACGAAGAGCTTGGGAATCGTTTTCGTCATCCCTTGCATATTATAGTTCATCACGAAGTTCCAGTAACTTGGTGATAGTGACTAGAGAACTCTGGCAATCACTATTTTATCTGGAAGATTAACTCCCACTTGATTCAAGCGATTGTAGTACTCAGGCAATCTGAGCACATGCTCACCGGTTGACCTATTCTCCTCCATCTTGTAGGCAAAGTACTTGTCAGAGGTCTCATACCTCTCGACTCGGGCATGAGACTAAAATACCAATTTCATCTCTTGGAACATCTTATATGCTGCTTAGCATTCAAAACGTTTTTGAAGTCCCGGTACTAAGCCATAAAGCATGGCACACTAAACTATCAAATAGTCATCATAGCGACCTTGTCAAACGTTCATAACGTCTGCATTTGCTCTTGCAATAGTTCTGTCACCTAGCGGTGCATCAAGGACATAATTCTTCTGTGCAGCAATGAGGATAATCCTCATATCACGGACCTAGTCCGCATCATTGCTACTATCAATTTTGCTTTCTCAAGGAACGCATTAAAATTCAACGGAACAACAGCACGGGCCATCTATCTACAAACAACATAGACAAGCAAGATACTATCTGGTACTAAGTTCATGATAAATTTAAGTTCAATTAATCATATTACTTAAGAACTCCCACTTAGATAGACATCCCTCTAGTCATCTAAATGATCACATGATCCATATCAACTAAACCATGTCCGATAATCACGTGAGATGGAGTAGCTTTCAATGGTGAACATCACTGTGTTGATCATATCTACTATATGATTCACGTTCGACCTTTCGGTCCCAGTGTTCCGAGGCCATATCTGCATATGCTAGGCTCGTCAAGTTTAACCCGAGTATTCTGCATGTGCAAAACTGGCTTGCACCCGTCGTATGTGATCGTAGGGCTTATCCCACCCGATTATCGCGTGGTGTCTCAGCACGAAGAACTATCGCAACGGTGCATACTCAGGGAGAACACTTATACCTTGAAATTTTAGTAAGGGATCATCTCATAATGCTACCGTCGCACTAAGCAAAATAAGATGCATAAAGGATAAACATCACATGCAATCAATATAAGTGATATGATATGGCCATCATCATCTTATAACTTTGATATCCATCTCCAATGCACCGTCATGATCACCATCGTCACCGAGTTGACACCTTGATCTCCATCGAAGCATCATTGTCGTGTCACCAACTATTTCTTCTACGACTATCGCTACCGCTTAGTGATAAAGTAAAGAAATTACATGGCGATTGCATTTCATACAATAAAGCGACAACCATATGGCTCCTGCTAGTTGCCGATAACTATGTTACAAAACATGATCATCTCATACAACAATTTATATAATCACGTCTTGACCATATCACATCACAACATGCCTGGCAAAAACAAGTTAGACGTCTTTTACTTTGTTGTTGTAAGCTTTACGTGGCTGCTACGGGCTTAGCAAGAACCATTCTTACCTACGCATCAAAACCACAACGGTTTTTCGTCAAGTTTACTGTTTTAACCTTCAACAAGGACCGAGCGTAGTCACACTCGATTTAACTAAAGTTGGATAAACAAACACCCAATAGCCACCTATGTGCGAAGCACGTCGGTAGAACCAGTCTCGCGTAAGCGTACGCGTAATGTCGGTCTGAAACGCTTCATCCAACAATAACGCCGAATCAAAGTATGACATGCTAGTAAGCAGTATGACTATTATATCGCCCGCAACTCTTTGTGTTCTACTCGTGCATATAACATCTACGCATAGACCTGGCTGTGATGCCACTATTGGGGAATGCAGTATTTCAAAAAATTTGCCTACGCACACGCAAGATCCATGTAGGTGATGCATAGCAACCAGAGGGGAGTATGTGTCCACGTACCCTTGTAGACCGAAATTGGAAGCGTTTAGTAATGCGGTTGATGTAGTCGAATGTCTTCGCGATCCAACTGATCCAAGTACCGAACACACAGCACCTCCGATATCTGCACACGTTCAGCTCGGGGACGTCCCTCGTACTCTTGATCCAGCTGAGAACAAGGGAGAGATTCGTCAGCACGACGGCGTGATGACGGTGATGATGAAGTTACCAGCGCAGGGCTTCGCCTAAGCACTACAACGATATGACCGAGGTGGAAATCTATGGAGGGGGGCACCGCACACGGCTAAGACAACTGTCAACTTGTGTGTTTGGGTGCCCCCTTGCCCACGTATATAAAGGAGGGAGGAAGAGGAGGCCGGCCTAGGAGGGGCGCACATATAGGGGGAGTCCAAATAGGATTCCCAATCCTAGTTGGAGTCCCCTTCCTTTTCCAAGAGGGGAGCGAGGGAAGGAGTAGGAGAGGGAGAAGGAAAGAGAGGAGGGGGACTCCGCTCCTTCCCTAGTCCAATTCGGACATGCCATGGGAGGGCACGTGGCCACCCCTTGAGGCCCTTCTCTCCTTTCCCGTATGGCCCTTAAGGCCCACTACTTCCCCCAGCGAATTCCCGTAACTCTCGGGTACTCCTAAAAATACCCGAATCACTCGAAACCTTTCCGATGTCCGAATATAGCCTTCCAATATATCACATCTTTACTCTCGCATTTCGAGACTCGCTCGTCATGTCCGTAATCTCATCCGGACTCCGAACAACCTCGTACATCAAATCACATACTCATTCATACAAATCGTCATCGAAACGTTAAGTGCAGACCCTTATGGGTTCGACAACTATGTAGACATGACGAGACACATCTCCGGTCAATAAACCAAATGCAGAACCTAGATGCTTCATATTGGCTCCTGCATATTCTACGAAGATCTTTATCGGGTCAAACCGCATAACTACCATACGGTTGTTCCCTTTGTCATCGGTTATGTTACCTGCCAAGATCGATCGTCGGTTATGATCCATACCTTGTTCAATTCTCATTACCGGCAGTCTCTTTACTCGTTCCGTAATGCATCATTTCGCAACTAACTCATTAGTCACTTTGCTTGCAAGGCTTATAGTGATGAGCATTACCGAGAGGGCCCAGAGATACCTCTTCGAAACACGGAGTGACAAATCCTAATCTCGATCTATGCCAACTCAACAAACACCATCGGAGACACCTGTAGAGCATCTTTATAATCACCCAGTTACGTTGTGACGTTTCATAGCACACAAGGTGTTCCTCCTGTATTTGGGAGTTGCATAATCTCATAGTCATAGGAACATGTATAAGTCATGAAGAAAGCAATAGCAATAAACTAAACGATCATAGTGCTAAGCTATCGGATGGGTCTTGTCCATCACATCATTCTCTAATGATGTGATCTCGTTCATCAAATGACAACACATGTACATGGCTAGGAAACTTAACCATCTTTGATTAACGAGCTAGTCAAGTAGAGGCAAACTAGGGACTCTCTGTTTGTCTAATGTATTCACACCTGTACTAAGTTCCGGTTAATACAATTCTAGCATGGAATAATAAACATTTATCCATGATATAAGGAAATATAAATTAACACTTTTATTATTGCCTCTAGGCATATTTCCTTCAGTCATCTTACGTAGTACACTCTTTGGTGGGAGAAGCTATAGTTTAGGAGCTACCATTTCACGCGGCTTACATTTAAATAGATCTAAGGGTATTATTCATGGTGATATTTATGCTACCAGTAGCTTTACTAAACACTTTAATGTTATAATCTGGCATAGTGAGGATCATTTGCTACCTGAGATTTACCTTATATTATGGATGCATGATAGATCATGATTTTATTAACAGAGACATTCCACCTAACCGCTACAACCTGGTTTTCAGCCAGTGTACCCACAATATCATTAATCTACCTACTCCTTCTTTGTTTTATGTTAATGCCATGGGGAGATACATTATTATGCCAGAAGACATAATTAATTATAGGAACGAGTTGGCGGCAGCAGAGGAAGTCCACCCTTGTGATGCTCGGGTATGACAACCGACTGAGATCCTACCTGGACTTGATGGATTCTACAATTGGCAGTGATCAAGTTGCATTGAGGAGTATGGATTCTCATCAACACTTTTATTCATGTTCGCACATTCATTATACTTGTGGGTGTACATCATTTTCTTTGTATATCCATTTTCCCTTTTATTTGTTTTTTGTGTGTTTGATAAAATTTTGAAAAAATCAAAAATATTTCTCGCAACTCCTATATTTGTCAACCTCTCGCCACCTATCCTCTTGAACCTGCTCTATACATGCGTGATAGTTGAAAAATTAAAAAGAATTGAAAGAACCCTAGCATTACTACTTCAGGCGGAAAAGTGGTGAAACGTCATATTACACAAAGAGTTACAAAATGGCATCACAAAATACCATAGGGTTATTCAACTGACACAATTTTTGTAGGCAACTTCATGCACAAAATATAAAAAACTTTTATAGATATGTTGGCAAGCTGTCTGATATGCCCCTATGCAACTTCTGATCCCCCTGGGTGAAGGAAATATGCCCTAGAGGCAATAATAAAGTAATTATTTATTTCCTTATATCATGATAAAATGTTTATTATTCATGCTAGAATTGTATTAACCGGAAACATAATACTTGTGTGAATACATAGACAAACAAAGTGTCACTGGTATGCCTCTACTTGACAAGCTCGTTGATCAAAGATGGTTATGTTTCCTAATCATAGACATGAGTTGTCATTTGATTAACGGGATCACATCATTAGGAGAATGATGTGATTGACATGACCCATTCCGTTAGCTTAGCACATGATCGTTTAGTATGTTGCTATTGCTTTCTTCATGACTTACACATGTTCCTATGACTATGAGATTATGCAACTCCTGTTTACCGGAGGAACACTTTGTGTGCTACCAAACGTCACAACGTAACTGGGTGATTATAAAGGTGCTCTACAGGTGTCTCCGAAGGTACATGTTGGGTTGGCATGTTTTGAGATTAGGATTTGTCACTCCGATTGTCGGAGAGGTATCTCTGGGCCCTTTCGGTAATGCACATCACATAAGCCTTGCAAGCATTGCAACTAATGAGTTAGTTGTGAGATGATGTATTATGGAACGAGTAAAGAGACTTGTCGATAACGAGATTGAACTAGGTATTGGAATACTGATGATCAAATCTCAGGCAAGTAACATATCGATGACAAAGGGAACAATGTATGTTGTTATGCGGTTTGACCGATAAAGATCTTCATAGAATATGTAGGAGCCAATATGAGCATCCAGGTTCCGCTATTGGTTATTGACCGGAGACGTGTCTCGGTCATGTCTACGTAGTTCTCGAACCCATAGGGTCCGCACGCTTAAAGTTCGGTGATGATCGTAATTAGGGTTTTTGTGTTTTGATGTACCGAAGGTTGTTCGGAGTCCCGGATGTGATCACGGACATGACGAGGAGTCTCGAAATGGTCGAGACATAAAGATTGATATATTGGAAGCCTATATTTGGATATCGGAATCGTTCCGGGTGAAATCGGGATTTTACCAGAGTACCGGGGGGTTACCGGACCCCCCCCCCCGGGGGTTAATGGGCCTACATGGGCCCTAAGGGAGAAGAGGAGGGCCGGCCAGGGCAGGCCGCGCGTCCCCTCCCCCCTAGTCCGAATAGGACAAGGAAGGGGGGGCGGCGTCCCCCTTTCCTCTTTCCCCCTTCCCCTTTCCTTCTCCAACAAGGCAAGACGGGGGAGTCCTACTCCCGGTGGGAGTAGGACTCCTCCAGGCACACCCCTAGGGGCCGGCCGCACCTTCCCCCTCCCTCCTTTATATACGGGGGCAGGGGGCACCCCATGACAGACAAGTTTATCTTCGTGATCGTTCCTTAGTCGTGTGCGGTGCCCCCTTCCACCATATTCCACCTCGGTGATATCGTAGCGGTGCTTAGGAGAAGCCCTGCGTCGGTAGAACATCATCACCATCATCACGCCGTCATGCTGATGAAACTCTCCCTCAACACTCGGCTGGATCGGAGCTCGAGGGACGTCACCGAGTTGAACGTGTGCAGAACTCGGAGGTACCGTACGTTCGGTACTTGGATCGGTCGGATCGGGAAGACGTACGACTACTTCCTCTACGTTGTGTCAACGCTTCCGTTGCCGGTCTACGAGGGTACTTAGACAACACTCTCCCCTCTCGTTGCTATGCATCACCATGATCTTGCGTGTGCATAGGAATTTTTTTGAAATTACTACGTTCCCCAACAGTGGCATCCGAGCCAGGTTGTATGCGTTGATGTTATGCACGAGTAGAACACAAGTGAGTTGTGGGAGATACAAGTCATACTGCTTACCAGCATGTCATACTTTGGTTCGGCGGTATTGTGAGATGAAGCGGCCCGGACCGACATTACGCGTACGCTTACGCGAGACTGGTTCTACGCACGTGCTTTGCACACGTGACTGGCTGGTGTCAGTTTCTCCAACTTTAGTTGAACCGAGTGTGGCTACGCTCCGGTCCTTGCGAAGGTTAAAACAGCACCAACTTGACGAACTATCGTTGTGGTTTTGATGCGTAGGTAAGAACGGTTCTTGCTAAGCCCGTAGCAGCCATGTAAAACTTGCAACAACAAAGTAGAGGACGTCTAACTTGTTTTTGCAGGGCATATTGTGATGTGATATGGTCAAGACATGATGCTAAATTTTATTGTATGAGATGATCATGTTTTGTAACTGAGTTATCGGCAACTGGCAGGAGCCATATGGTTGTCGCTTTATTGTATGCAATGCAATCGCCCAGTAATGCTTTACTTTATCACTAAGCGGTAGCGATAGTCGTAGAAGCATATGATTGGCGAGACGACAACGATGCTACGATGGAGATCAAGGTGTCGCGCTGGTGATGATGGTGATCATAACGGTGCTTCGGAGATGCAGATCACACGCACAAGATGATGATGGCCATATCATATCACTTATATTGATTGCATGTGATGTTTATCTTTTATGCATCTTATCTTACTTTGATTGACGGTAGCATTATAAGATGATCTCTCACTAAATTTGAAGATAAAAGTGTTCTCCCTGAGTATGCACCGTTGCCAAACTTCATCGTGCCCAGACACCACGTGATGATCGGGTGTGATAAGCTCTACGTCCATCTACAACGGGTGCAAGCCAGTTTTGCACACGCGGAATACTCGGGTTAAACTTGACGAGCCTAGCATATGCAGATATGGCCTCGGAACACTGAGACCGAAAGGTCGAGCGTGAATCATATAGTAGATATGATCAACATAATGATGTTCACCATTGAACACCAGTCCATTTCACGTGATGATCGGTTATGGTTTAGTTGATTTCGATCACGTGATCACTTAGAGGATTAGAGGGATGTCTATCTAAGTGGGAGTTCTTAAGTAATATGATTAATTGAACTTTAATTTATCATGAACTTAGTCCTGGTAGTATTAGCATATCTATGTTGTAGATCAATAGCTCGCGATGTTGCTCCCAGTTTATTGTGTTCCTAGAGAAAAATTATGTTGAAAAATGTTAGTAGCAATGATGCGGATTGGATCCATGATTTGAGCATTATCCTCATTGCTGCACAGAAAAATTATGTCTTTGATGCACCGCTAGGTGACAGACCTATTGCAGGAGTAGATGCAGACGTTATGAACGTTTGGCTAGCTCAATTTGATGACTATTTGAAAGTTTAGTGCACCATGCTTAACGTCTTAGAATCGGGACTTCAAAGATGTTACGAATATCATGGACCATATGAGATGTTCCAGGAGTTGAAGTTAATATCTTCAAGCAAATACCCGAGTTGTGAGATATGAAGTCTCCAACAAGTTCTATAGCTAAAAGATGGAGGAGAATAGCTCAAGCAGTGAGCATGTGCTCAGATTGTCTGGGTACTACAATCGCTTGAATCAAGTGGGAGTTAATCTTCCAGATAAGATAGTGATTGACAGAATTCTCTAGTCACAATCACCAAGTTAGTAGAACTTCGTGATGAACTATAGTATGCAAGGGATGACGAAAACGATTCCCGAGCTTTTCGTATGATGAAATCGATGAAGGTAATTATCTCTCTTCTTTTT